>NC_041383.1:579159117-579324144 GCF_002162155.2 Triticum dicoccoides | reverse complement strand
AGTGCTAGAGGTGGTGGTCGAGCAAGCACAAGTGCTAGTGGTGGTGGTCGAGCTAGCACAAGTGCTAGAGGTGGTGGTCGAGCTACCACAAATGCTAGAGGTGGTGGTCGAGCAGGCACAAGTGCTAGAGGTGGTGGTGGTCGGAGAGGAAGCACAAGTGCTAGAGGTGGTGGTGGTCGTAGAGGAATGGTTGATAATGGATCGGCCTTCGGTTATTTGCTTAATCCAGATGGTTGATCTAATAATAATGGTATATTATTTGTTCATACAATTCCTAGCATTTATTCATTTACTGTATTTACGCATTTACTCTCTTTATGTCTTGTGCTAACAATTGTCCTTTTTGTAGGCATGGCTTCATCCGGTTCCAGGACGAGGCCGGCGTGCGCGGACCAAGAGGACATGCCGAAGACGTGGATGGAGGCCAGTTTGGACAAGGAGAAGGAGAAGGATGTGCCCACACCATCATGTTGGTGTGCTGATGTTTGCAAGCTGAAGGTGTCCACTGACCGCAACAAGTCATGGACAGAAGGTAGAAGGTTTTTCGTGTGTCCCAACTATGCACATGATCGTCGAAGGCCAACTAACGCATATGACATACCACCGGTATGTTAGGTGTACATACAAAAAACATCAACAAGTTGTCAGTCATATGTCTAACAAAAACATGGTTTATATGTAGTCCCCTCTTCCACTTTGCAAGTACTTCACTTGGATAGGTCACGAGGTACCAAAAGATGTCCAAGAGGACCAACGTCGAGATTGGTTACGGAGGCAGCGCCTATTCGAGGAGTCCTATGCACGGGGATTGGAGTGGGAGTGTCGTGACAAGGAGGCTCGTGAGCGCAAGAAGCGTGAGGAAGAGAGGGCACGCAAAGAGAAGGAGGCTCGTCAAGAAGAGAGGGCAAGAAAACTTGCAAGGGCTCGCGATGCACGAGAGGAGGACGAGGCACGTGACAAGAAGGGAAAGTGGCCCCGTACTACTCAGTAGACAAATGGAAAGGCACCGGCGTCGATGATGAACTGTTGAGACTTTGTTTAATGTATCAACTTGTTATTCGAGACCTTGTGTGGTCATGAACTACTTATGCCATTCGAGACATCGTGTATGATGAACTTGTAATTCGAGACTATTTGAGAATGTGCAAACTATGTTCAGCATTCGAGACTAGTTAGTATGCTTTGTTCATATTTTTGGTTGAGACTAGCATGCTTTGTTCATATTTAACAGTGTGTGTTACAAGTTGCTAAGCAAAAAGACAGAAGTGTGTGCAAAAACACCAGGTCCACACCCAGACGCCAAGGTCCATGGCGTCTGGTTCATTTTGCTCACGCAGAAGACCAGACACATGCCTGATGTGTCTGATGGACACCCAGACGCCAAGGTTCATGGCGTCTGCCTCCCACACCCAGACGCCAGGGACCCTGGCGTCTGGCTCATTTTGCTCGCGCAGGAGACCAGACACCCTGTCTGATGTGTCTGATCGACACCCAGACGCCAAGGTTCATGGCGTCTGCCTGCCACACCCAGACGCCAGGGTCCCTGGCGTCTGGATCATTTTGCTCGCGCAGGAGACCAGACACCCTGTCTGATGTGTCTGATGGACATCCAGACGCCAAGGTCCGTGGCGTCTGGTATCCAGAGAGCATTTTTGCAGTTATCTGTCTGATGGATAAGATTCGAGTGGATAAGATTTTTTGGGCCCACCTCTAGCCCTATCATCCATTCATCTCCTCCTCTACCCCTCTCATTTCATTCATATCCACCCACTCTCACCTCTAGCCCTGCCAACGTCACTCCCTCATCCAGCACCCTAACCCCCCTCAAATCTCTCACGAATCGGGCCGGTTTCACCGTTGGATCTTCAGGATTTCGAAACTAGAAGGTAAATCAACTCCACCCCTATTTTTTGGTTGGTTTAATGTATTATAGTTTTGTGAAACCCCTAGTTTGTTTTCCTCGTGGTTTAATGTAAGATAGGTTAGCTACTAAGAGATTTGTGTGTTGTAGATGGCTAAGCAGTGGGTGCTTAGCCCTGTTGTTCATGTCCAAGGCTTGTCTCCATGTGTTGTGCAAGTTAGTGAAGTGGACCTCACTTTCGATTGGTTGAAGACTAAATTCATGTTGAAGCAAGGGTTGAAGGAAGAGGATTTTGTGTACTACGTCAGCAGGAGGCAGTCAGATGGCTCCGGGGAAAGAAAATTGGTTGACATAACTGATGATGACAAGATTTAAGAAATGCTGGAAGAATGGGAATGGAAAAGGGTTGTTGACTTGCATTGCTACAGGAAACCGAGTTATATGTGATGTTCATGTCGTTTCAACCATCGTGGTCATGAACTACTTATGTCATTCGAGACATTGTATGTGATGAACTTCTCATTCGAGACTATTTGTGTAATTTGAACTATGTTTGTAATTTGCTATGTCATTCGAGACATTGTATCGTAGACCATCGTGGTCATGAACTATATTTGTCATTTGCTATTAAATATATATGTCATTCGATACTATGCTGTGACAAAATATGAACAAAATGAAAAAACTACTACACCAGGGCCAGACGCCAAGTACCATGGCGTCTGCTCCCCTGACTTAGACCAGACGCCAAGGACCATGGCGTCTGCTCCCTTGACTTAGACCAGACGCCAAGGACCATGGCATCTGCCCCCCTGACTTAGACCAGACGCCAATGACCCTGGCGTCTGGGTCCCTGTACATAATATTTGACATACTATTTGACACAGGAAGACAACACATATATAATAATATGACAGGTTCATAGAACACAGAAGATAGCACATTTCACAGAATTTTCACCACGACAAATTCTTGCATACAAACGACAACAAGTCCACAGATTTTTCATCACGACAAATTCATGCATACATAAGACATCAAGTGCATACATAAGACATCAAATTCAAGACAACCTAAGAAGTTTTTACCACGACAACAAGAAGCTCACTTCCTCCTTCCTCTCTTCACCATGGTTGCAAGTGTAGGCTCCTCCTCTTTTCTAGTCTCCTCCTCCCCCTCTTCGTTGTATGCCTCCTCCTCTGCCTCAGTGTTGGCCTTATATCTTTGCATTCCTATTGGGATAAGCTTATGAGGATACTCCGGACTATGGAATTGTGTGTTCCATGTCTTCTTTCTACCTTTCTTGCCTGGTGTCTTAGCTATGGCTTTGCCTTTCCTAGATGGTTGTGGAGCATTGCCTTGTGTTGGTTGTGTAACCTGTGATGGTTGTGGAGCATCAACATCATACTCATGATCCTCTTCATGTGTTGCATCATACTCATGCTCCTCATGATGTGTTGGCTCCTCTTGATGTGATGGCTCCTCTTCATGGAACTCCTCCTCCATGTCCTCATCGTTCTGTAGATAACACCGTCTATTAGCTGTGGCGGCGCGGCTACCAGGTGCATACACATCACTGGACTGAGCACCATGGCAAGAAAGCATTGTTGCCATCTTATGAAACCGCTTCTTGAACTTCTGCAAAGACAAAATATGCTATGATATGAGATGCACATAAATAATCCGCGAAAAGAAACTTTTATAATATATTGATCACACCTCCATCGTGCTCCTAAGAGTCCTCTCAGATAATGCACCACCAGGTGGATGACTCAGTGCAACATTGGCATCGTTGACGCACAGAAGCAACTCTCTGCCCTGCAATTCATGAACACACCAAACTTATGTATTTGAAAGAAGACAACATGATGCAAGTATGTTAGAATAGGTCAAACAGACTACCATTTCATCATGCATCGGTGCATAGTCAACGTGAGCCCCTCTGGTGTCTCTCATATCCGTGTTGAAGGTTTGATAACCTTGTGCAGTCTCCGGGTCTTCAGACACCAACTCCGACCACTCCTCATGAGTCCAACCAGGCTTCAGCTTTAACCGGTAATGATCCGCATACCACACTTGATACTTCTGATATGCTGACTGATTGTGAGGTCTATTCTCTGATTGCACTAACGTGTCTCTTTGATTCCAAATTTCTATCCACGCACGGTGTTTGTTTGCCCAATCCGATATATCCTGATTGTTCCTTCGATCGAACCTACAAATGATGCATGGGACAAAGCATTAGCAAACATTGACTTATTCAATGCTCTACTACATACTCAAGGCATGCTTGCTTACCGATGCAGAGATAGCATTTCCTCCTTGCTCTCCTCAATTGGAATACCTTGTCTTCTTCCAAATTGTCTTGCCACACGGTCTACAAAGTGCCACTCGACTGCGAAGAAGCATATCATTGGGCACCTCGCCCGCCAAAGATGGCTATCACACGTGCACATCTCATTAAGATCAAAGTCACGATCTTCCACATAAGGCAACCAATATACCTGCAAAACAAAGAGATACATTGTTAGCTACATAAGTTTCATTCTTGACTAAATTTTATCTCATCGAACTTCTCAAAACCTGCTCAGCAGTCAAGGTGTCCAGCTCGTTCATATAGCACTTGTATCGCACATGCGAGCTTCCTGTGTAGACTGTCACTTGTTCCCAATAGTAAGCAAGCGTAGGGCGCCGATATGGATCATCATCATGCAACCCGTCATGATTACCCCGTGGGTTTGCCATGAGGGGGTTCTTGAAATCGGGCCGTCCAACCGGGATCCGCTCCCACATCCACACGGATAGGCTCCAAACAAACCCAGACAATGAAGATGTATCTCCCTTCCTCCGACACGCCAAGTCAAGCTGCAATCAAACAAACATGTTAGATATGGAGGCGCATGACAAATGCAAGATAAATGGTTGCAAATATCTCTTTCCTGACGATACAAATATGCTAGTGCGGCCGAACCCCAGCTATACTGGCTATCCCGATTATTGAGTAGCTCCAAGAACATCCAAAGGGCTGAGTTCCCGGTTGCATCTGAGAAGACTACCTTGGTTAGTACATACCAAAGATAGGCCCACGTGTACTGCTGCACAACCACGTCATTGGCACCCTGAGGGCACGGATTGGTGTCTCCTCTGACTAGTTTTAGCCAAGAATGCCTCACTCTCGTGGTAGCGGCCTTGCCTTCTTGAGGGTCGTCGGGCTGAACACCAATTAAAATGCCTGTCCGTTCTCGCCAATTAACGACGCTGACACGACCGGTAACAGCTTGTCCGTCGATAGGAAGGCCATTTATCATAGCCATGTCCTCTAGGGTCATCGTCAGCTCCCCACATGGAAGGTGGAACGAGTGAGTCTCCGGCCTCCAACGATCCACAAGTGCCGTCAATGCCGCGTGGTTCACCGGCGGAGCGCGTCGCTTAAACTGCAACACGAATGGGAGAAGACCCAATCTCCGAATATAAGGCTCGTACCGCGGGTCGTAAGTAAAGCCATCAGCGGAATGACCCCTCATGCGCATAGCAACTACAAGCTGCAAATAAAGTGATGTTTTGATTAATACAAGAACACAAATGAGAAATAAAGAAATTTTACAAGTCTTGCTTCTTACCTTTCCATTCTCAATGGCACGAGCACGATGCTCCTTATCCCACTCATTGATTAATCCGGCATACCAAGGTCCATCATCATCCGCCATCCTACAAAACAAATCACAAACATCTATGAATACATGAACAATATAAAACAATACAATTTTCTTCTCCAAGTTATGCCATATGAACAAACCATTCTTCTCAAACATAACCACATCATTTTCTTCTTCTTCATATGCACACATAATTCTTCTCAAACATACCAACATCATCTCAATCAAATAAATTTGTCAAATAATATGGTGTCACATATGCAAATACATATCATCTAGAGTACCAAATTTCACCATATCTTTTGCAAATATAGTATGCCAACAATAGGATTATCTACACATACACACATCATCTATCAAACCAAATTATCAAACAAGTCTATTTTACATACAAAAATCATGTATTCATCACCCCTCTTAGTTCAAAAAAAACCTATGGACAACATATACACAAAACGGAATTTATTTTGCCTACATGTTCAACTACACATCATCTACTGCCTACCAAATCATCTATCAACTACAAACAATTTCCTAAAACAAATAAACCATCTACTCATCTAACATCACCTAGTTTTGAATAATGCATCCAAAAAGAGAGGGGAAAACAAAAACAAATTGGAGGGAATGGGGGAGAATACCTCAAAGAAGCTTGGGGGGGTCAGATCTGCGAGTTTGAGCGGTTAATGGAGTAGATCAAGGGGGGTGGTGGTGGGAGGGAGAGAAGGGGCGACGAACAGCCCTCTGTTCTTGAACCAACGCCAGAGAAGTTGAGATGGGGATGGGTGGGCGCCCCGCGCCGTTATCCACTTACCAGGGCCAGACGCCAGGGTCCCTGGCGTCTGGCCCCTTTGCCACGTCAGCAGGTCAATGGGCAGGTGGGCAGTGTGGGCCAGGGGCCAGACGCCAGGATCCGTGGCGTTTGCTTCGCAACCCAGACGCCAGGGATGTTGGCGTCTCCTAAAAAGGTCAAAAACAAATTTTTTTGTTAAACGAGGTCAAATCGGGATTTTGTTAGCCAGAGATGTCATAACAGTAATTTTGTCCCCCACGGGCGGACTGGTCGGGGTGGTGGGCTGGAATCTGGAATAGAGGAGCCATGGGCGCCGCGAACGGACGTCGCTGCTGGCCGTCGACCGGTCAAAAAAAATGTTTAATCAGCTGGGACGAGACTCCGAGAGAGCTTGGCGCCGAGGGAAATGGACGGAAAGAGGGCTGCTCTGCTATGCACACGATGTGCATACGATGCTGCATAAGAGCAACTTCAATAGGCCCATCCAAACGGACGGCGAATTTGTCCACTTTTTATTCAATTTGGGTCGGCCCCCGTCCGCGTCCGACGTCCATCCTGTTTTAGATTTGGGTCAGCAGTGCACCCAACTCGCCGACCCATTTCATGTCCGCACGTAATTTTTAAAAAAGGCCCGCGGCCATAGATCATGTCAGCAGCCATGTCTCATGCCGGCACCATGCCAGCGCCGATATATAAGGCCGGCTTCAAAAGAACACCACACAGTTCATGCTGGCGCACTCGCCAGCGGCCGATACACATGTCAACACACAAAAAGGGTGGGCTTGAGTTCGACCACGCCATCGCGGCCCCGTGGTCATGCAAGCACACCTGCCGGCATACAAAAAAAATGATGGCGCTCGCCGCCATAGATCACTCGTCGTCGAACTTGAGCATGTCAGCCTGCATCTACTCGAACCACGACTTCTTCCTTGGCGACACGGTGTTGAGATCCACCTTCATGATCTCCATCCCGGTCATCATGCTCGCGAGAGCCACTTCTTTTGCCTTGGTCTTGGCATTGGCGGCCTCGATCTCTAGCATCTTGGCTTGCTTCTCGACCTCCATCTCAAGCATTTTGGCTTACTTCTCCACGTCCATCTCAAGCCTCCTCCTTTGGATCTCCATGAAGGCGTTTGTCGTGGAATTTTCACGTCAGATACCCTAGCATGAGGACTTATGTGTAGAGCCATCGCAACGTAGTTAGCTTGCAGGGGTTAAAACGGCACAAGGGACACGGAGAGTTTATACTGGTTCAGCCCCTCACAGTGGAGGTAAAGGCCTACTCCAGTTTAAGGTTGTATTGCTTGAGCTTCTATTACCAGGGAGCGAATACGCTTGACCTATTTCTCGATCTCTTCTTTCATGCCCTAAACCACCGTCGGGTCACCCCTTTATATACATAGGCTGATGCCCGGCAGCCTACAGAGTCCCGGCCGGCTCATACACAACGTGTCCGGCTCGGTGACAGAATCTATACTTTCCTTAACATACAAGTTAACATATGGAGGTTTACGCCCGTGGGCCTCAAGTCGCCTTTGGGTCTTGGGCCTTCAGTAAACCTACTTCGTGAACCTCCATCTTCAACATCTTCATGGGCCTTGTCATTACGAACCGCCAGTGGTATGACCCGGCCCCTCCTGGGCGGGTCATACCCAATAGTTATATCCCCAACATTAGGGCCCAGGTTGATGTGAACTTGTTCATATCAATATTCAACAGTTAGAAAAAATCCTTCCTCATTTGCTCTTGTGAGATCTTGTAACCCGCCATGACGTTTGAGGGAGTCCTGGATTAAGGGGTCCTCGGACAACCGGACTATATGCATATGCCGGACTGTTGGGTTATGAAGATACAAGATAGAAGACATCATCCTGTGTCCGGATGAGACTCTCCTTTGCGTGGAAGGCAAGCTTGGCGATTCGGATATGAAGATTCCTTTCTCTGTAACCGACTCTGTGTAACCTCCATCGAGAGGGCCCGAACCTGGGTAAACATTGTGTCTCCCGCCTCCTGTTACCATTAGCCTTAGACGCACAGTTCGGGACCCCCTACCCGAGATCCACCGGTATTGACACCGACATTGGTGCTTTCTTTGAGAGTTCCACTGTGTCATCACCGTAAGGCTTGATGGCTCCTTCAATCATCTATAACAACGCAGTCAAGGGTGGGGTCTTCCTCCCCGGACAGATCTTTGTATTCGGCGGCTTCACACTGCTGGCTAACTCGCTTGGCCATCTGGAACAGATCGACAGCTACGCCCCTGGCCATCAGGTCAGGTTTGGAAGCTTGAACTACACCGCCAACATCCGTGGAGACTTGATCTTCGACGGATTTGAGCCCATGACAGCCGCACCCTGCCGCCACGATGAACATGACCTAAATCTGTCATCGAACTATGTGCAGGAGATAGCGCCTGTAACCATCCTGGCCCTAGATCCAGAGCAGATTGTGCCATCCGAGGATGGGAGGCTGGACCCCGCCACGGAAACCGCAGACTCAACAGTGTTAGAGCCGAACACAGGTCCAATCTCTTGCGAGGCCTGTGTCATCGGAACCTTGGACTCGTCTCCGGCCATAGACTCCGAACCGCGTGTATCCGTGCCCATCGAACCTGACTGGGCGCCGATCTTGTAGTTCAGCTCCACGAACATCTTCCAACACTCACCCTTAGGTGATGTGTTAAACTCTCCTTGGTAGGAGATTCTTGGCCGAACTATGTCCGACTCGAGTGGGAAGCAGACAACGAAGAACTTTGTTACCCACCCACCACCCACTTGATAGCCACTGTCGACGACTTGACCGACATGCTTGATTTCGACTCCGAAGACATCGACGGTATGGATGACGATGCCAGAGAGGAACAGGAGCTACTGCCCACAGGGCGCTGGACAGCCACCTCCTCATACGACACATGCATGATGGATACACCCAAATAAGACAATGGCGAGGATAAAAAGGATCCGGTCGAGGATAACCCTCCTGAGAAGCAGACAAGAGACAATAGCTCTCCGAACGATACCGAAGACAATGACGACCCCGCCCAGCCAAGCTCCGAACAGGCCGAACGGGAAGACGGGCGAGCCAGCCCTGATGAGCAGGCCATTAATGAAGACTCGGAGGACAGTAATTACATGCCTCTCTCCGAGGGTGAGGTGAGCCTCGTCGACGAAGAATTTATCTTGCCTGAGGATCCCATTGAGCAGGAGCGCTTTAAGCGCCGGCTTATAGCCACGATAGAGAGCCTGAAGAAGAAGCAGCAACAGCTTCAAGCTGATCAAGATCTGCTCACTGATAGATGGACTGAGGTCCTGGCAGTCGAGGAATATGGACTCGAACGCCCAACCAAAAGTTACCCGAAGCGCAAACTGCTACCTCAATTCGATGACGAGGCACTGGAGCCAACACTACCAGCGCATAATGCGGCTGACCGACCACCGCGTGGCCGAGATAAAATGGTAACTCAGCCCGAACATCAGCCTGCACTGCCTCGCCGAACAAATACAAACACAACAACTCGGGGATGCACACAGGCCAAACCAGATCGATCTATGGAGTGCAGGGGTGCGCCCCAATGCGCAACGATGGCCACCACGCCAAATATAACAAATACACACCTGTCCAGGCTGAATACCGCAGACCGGCTCCATCCGAGCTGTGTCCCGACGTAGCCCGACATAGAGGCGCCGCACACCCCCTATGCTTCACTGATGAAGTAATGGAACATGAATTCCCAAAAGTGTTTAAACCTATAAATATTGGATCATATGATGGGGCAACAGATCCCGCGGTATGGATCGAGGACTTCCTTCTCCATATACATATGGCCCATGGTGATGATCTCCATGCCATCAAGTATCTCCCGCTAAAACTCAAGGGACCAGCTCGGCACTGGTTGAACAGTCTGCCCGAAAACTCCATCGGCAGTTGGGAGAACCTCGAAGATGCATTCCTTGACAACTTCCAAGGCACTTATGTCCGACCTCCGGATGCCGATGACTTAAGTCATATAATCCAACAGCCCGGAGAGTCAGCCAGTAAATTCTGGACTCAGTTCTTAACTAAAAAGAACCAGATCGTCGATTGTCCGGATGCCGAAGTCCTAGCGGCCTTTAAGCATAACATCTGTGACGAGTGGCTTGCCTGACACCTCGGCCAAGAGAAGCCTAAGTCCATGGCAGCCCTTACGACGCTCATGACCTGCTTTTGTGCGGGCGAGGATAGCTGGTTAGCTCATAGCAACACCACCTCAAGTAAACCTGGCACTTCTGAAGCCAGAGATAGCAACGGCAAGCCCCGACGCAACAGACACAAGCGTCAAAATAATGGCGATAACGCCGAAGACACGGTCGTCTATGCCAGATCGGTGGCTCCAAGTCTGATAAGTGGAAAAGGCCAGTTAAGAGAAGCAATTCGGGCCCGTCCAGTCTGGACCGCATACTCGATCGTCCATGTCAAATCCATGGCACCCCCAATAAAACAACCAATCATACAACAGAGAATGTTGGGTCTTTAAACAGGTAGGCAAATTAAATGCCGAAAACAAGGAAAAGGTATCGCAAAGCAATGATGACGAGGAACCCTGGCCACCGAACACAGGGAGACAGAAGAAGTTTCCTCCCCAAGTTAAAACGGTGAACATGATATATGCTACCCATATCCCCAAAAGGGAGCGGAAGCGTGCACTAAGGGACGTCTACGCGATGGAGCCAGTCGCCCCAAAATACAACCTGTGGTCATCCTGTTCGATCACTTTTGATCGAAGGGACCATCCGACTAGTATCCGTCATGGCGGTTCAACCGCACTGGTGCTCAACCCTATCATTGACGGATTCCACCTCACACGCGTCCTCATGGACGATGGAAGCAGCCTGAACTTGCTCTATCAGGATACAGTGCACAAAATGGGTATCGATTCCTCAAGGATCAAGCCCACAAAAACCACCTTTAAAGGTGTCATACCAGGTGTGGAGGCCTATTGCACTGGCTCAATCACACTAGAAGTGGTTTTCGGATCCCCGGATAACTTCCGAAGCGAAGAATTAATCTTTGATATCGTCCCTTTCTGTAGTGGCTATCACGCACTGCTCGGATAAACCGCATTTGTTCGATTCAATGCGGTGCCGCACTACGCCTATCTTAAGCTCAAGATGCCCGGACCACGCGGTGTCATAACTGTCAACGGAAACACGGAACGCTCCCTCCGCACCGAGGAACACACCGCGGCCCTTGCAGCAGAAGTACAGAGTAGCCTTCTTAGGCAAAACCTCAATTCCGCAGTAAAGCCCCCGGACACCTTCAAGCGAGTCCGGACTACTCTGCAGCAGGACTGTCCGACCCGTCTAGAGCTCGACTAGCAATTCGGCCTCTGTCCTAGCTTCAATCAAGCAGCGACATTCGCGCCGCGCATACATAATTACACACTCAAAATACCATGGGCGTGGACGGAGGCAAAGCTAGACCAGGGTTCACAATGTGGCTCAACCGCTCCCGGACCCGCATTACTTCACTATTCAGTTTTTTTCAGGTTTCTTTCTTCTAGCCTCGTTTCCGGACAACCTGGTCATCGGACATATCAAGGGACATCTACACCAAGAAGGCAAAAGGCTTAAACGTACAAGGGAATTCACATGTGTTCTCTACTAACGATCGTTATACCTATCTTAAAACCTGCACGCAGACTGCCCTTGGTCATGGCATGTTAAATAGCCTTATTGCTTATGGCATTATTTGTACAAATACACCTTGGCGTACTAATTAAATTACAATAGAAAATAATTCGCGGCTCCATATTTGCAGCGTCAGCTTATTACTTAATTGTTTCCTTTTTCTTTGTATATATTGTTATCATTTGCACCCATACATTCTGGTACGGCCTAATTTGCCAGGGGCTTTATTATGCCCCATAACACGGCAGGAAAGTCCGAACACTTTCACGGTAGTTCGGCGCCCCGAATTGTAGCATTATATGCATCAGCTCCGAATCATGTCTTGGGTCAATAGTTGGGTTGCCCGGCTCCTGTGCTTGCTACCCTACATTCCGCTATATCGGCTAGGGTAGTAAAGGGAGAACTACTACGATTGTGTCCTTGTTATTCCAGATGAGCACCTCAGTAGAGAAAGCCAAAAACTGACTGTCATGATGCGGCGAGAGCCGGTCAGCTGTTCGAGAGGTCACAAATCTTTAGCGATTTTTCCTGCATCATGCGATGAATCAGTTTTTATCCGATTAAGCGTATATACCGCCCCAAGTTTGGTCTTCCGAACACGAGGGGCTACGCCTAAGTTTGTCTCGTCAAACTCCTATGGCTAAGTGAGAATGATAAAGCCGAATAGTCCGATTGCCTGGTTCGTTGCGCTGAACACCTCCTTAAGTGACCAAAACCTTGGATAAAGAGTGTTTAGATTCATCCTGAACACCCCCGTACTACCTACATGGGGGCATAAGCCGATGACTAGCATTTCTCAGATTTATCAAAACAGCCGCACAGGAGGTGTAGTTTTAAACAAACTTTACACTACATAACTAAACTGTTTCATATTACATGACATGATAAACATGAGTGTATTCATGGGAATATGATATCCTTAGCACATTGCTCCGCCACAAGGCGGGACACCTCCATGACACTCTCATAATACAACTCGGGCTTGCGGTGCTCCTTGCCTTTGGGCGGTCCTTCGGTCATCAACTTCGTGGCGTCCATCTTCGCCTAGTGCGTCTTGGCGCGGGAGAAGGCCATCCGTGCACCTTCAATGCAGACAGACCGCTTAATGGCATCAAGCCAAGGACAGGCACTAACTAGCCGCTTCACGAGTCCGAAGTAGCTACTAGGAATAGCTTCGGCATACTATAGCCAGATTATCAAATCCCTCATGGCTAGTTCGGCCACCTTATGCAGCTCGACCAGTTGCTTCAGCTGGTCGCTAAAAGGCGCCGAATGTTCTGGCGCAAGGTACTGCGACCAGAACAGCTTCTCCATAGAGCTTCCTTCTTCAGCTCGATAGAATTCTGCAACATCTGATATACTGCGTGGTAGATCCGCAAATGCACCTGGAGAGCTCCAAAACTGGGTCAGTAAAAGGAACCTTTCTCTCACATATTTGCTCTGCATTATAAAAGCCTTACCCGCCGCGACCTTTTTGGCCGCCTGGATTTCCTGGAGGGTGCCCTGAGCTTCGGCTCGGGCATCTTGTGCGCTTTGGCGGGCCTTGGCAAGTTCGGACTCTTGCTCCTTAAAATCATGCTACAAGTACTCGCATCTTTTGACTGCGTCCTGGAGCTCTTACTGGACCTCCTTAACCCGGGCCTCATGCTTCTCACATGCGGTCCGCTCCTTGGCCGCCTTGTCCTCGGCCTCGGCCAACGCATTTGTAAGGGCCATTACTTTGATCATGGCCCCTAATAAATATAAATGACACTTTAGTCAGAACAAATTGTTCACTGTATCTAAAATTAGATAAAAATCAGCGCATACCTTTGCTTTCTTTTAGCTGCTTCTTTACGTGGCCGAGTTCTTCCTCGGCCCGCTCCAGACTCTACTTCAGTCCGACGACTTCAGCAGTATGAGCAGATGCAGCTAGCAGCGATGCCTGCTTGTTCACATAAACATTTCAGATTAGTCTCCTGCGAAGATTATTTGATCCTCTGTTCGGCTTTTCTTTTCGAACACCGGACAGAGTATCATGGGCTACTATCTGTACTGACATTCCTTTTAAAAGTCGCGTGGCTTACCTCGAAGCTTGTTAGAAGGCTCGTACATGCTTCGGTCAGTCTGCTTTTCATGGACTGAACCCTCTCAATCACCACACCCATGAGGGTGCGGTGTTCTTCCACAATGGAAGCGCCTCGCAGTGCTTCCAGCAAATTGTCCGACGCCTCTGGATGGACGGAGGCCACTGGTGGAGCAGGCACGCCCCCCTCATTCAAGGGTTGCTTGCCTGATTCTGGAGCCGCAGGAATCTTCAGAATAGTATTCGGCTGGGGGTCGAATTGAAAGTAGCCCCCACCTTCAGTCTTTGTGGGGACTTGTTCCCCCATATGTTCGGCGGGCGAGGTTCCACCCTCCGGCGCCACTGGGACAGCCTCCAGGGCCTCTCATAGGCCTGAAATCCTTCGAGACAACACCTCAGTGTTGACCGCGGCCTTGGGGGAGGAGGCTGTTGGAAGGGACCCGCTATCCATCGTCGACGGGTCCAGCGATACCTTTGAAGAGGAAGATAGCTCGATGTTGAACCGAGCTGGACTGCAAGTGCATAACGCCGCACATCAAAAAACAATGCAGTAAAAAGTCCGAATACATTATTGTGTTCGGATACTTACGATTTAGCCCGGGCCTTGATCCTGGGCGCCCATTCCTGACTGCTATCAGTAGCTGTCCTTGGATTGTCCGAAGGAGAATTTCCCCCCTTCTTGGACGCCCTGACCTTCGAATGAGTGGAGGCCACTGAGGGAGTCCTGGATTAGGGGGTCCTCTGACAGCCGGACTATATGCTTATGCCGGGCTGTTGGAGTATGAAGATACAAGATTGAAGACTTCGTCCCGTGTCCGGATGGGACTCTCCTTTGCGTCGAAGGCAAGCTTGCCGATCCGGATATGTAGATTTCCTTCTCTGTAACCGACTCTATGTAACCGTAGCCCCCTCCGGTGTCTATATAAACTAGAGGGATTAGTCCGTAGGACACGAACAACAATCATAATCATAGGCTAGCTTCTAGGGTTAGCCTCTACGATCTTGTGGTAGATCTACTCTTGTAATACTCATATCATCAAGATCGATCAAGCAGGAAGTAGGGTTTTACCTCCATCGAGAGGGCCCGAACCTGGGTAAACATCGTGTCCCTCGCCTCCTGTTACCATTAGCCTTAGACGCACAGTTTAGGACCCCCTACCCAAGATCCGCTGGTTTGGACACCGACATTGGTGCTTTCATTGAGAGTTCCACTGCATCGTCACCATAAGGCTTGATGGCTCCTTCAATCATCTACAACGATGCGATCCAGGGTGAGGTTTTCCTCCCCGGACAGATCTTCGTATTCGGCGGCTTCGCACTGCAGGCCAACTCGCTTGGCCATCTAGAGTAGATTGATAGCTACGCCCCTGGCCATCAGGTCAGGTTTGGAAGCCTGAACTACACCGCCGACATCCGTTGAGACTTGATCTTCGACGGATTCGAGCCCAGGACAGGTGCGCCCTGCAGCCGCGATGAGCATGAATTAGATCTGCCATCGGACAGCGATCAGGAGATCACACCTGAAGCTGCCCCGGCTTTAAATCCGGAGCAGATCGTGCCATCCACGGACAGGTGGATGGACTCCATCGCGGAAGCCGCACACTCAGCGGCGATTGAGCCAAACACCGGTCCCACTTCCAAGGAGGTCTGTGTCATCGGACCCTCGGACTCGTCTCCGGCCATAGGCTCCGAACTGTGTATGTCCATGCCGATCGTACCTAACTGGGTGCCGATCCTGGAGTTTAGCTCCGCGGATATCTTTCAGCACTCGCCCTTGGGCCACATGCTAAACTCATTAAAGTCTCTCTCCCTATCATAGGACTCTCGGCCGAACTATGTCCAACTCGAGTGGGAAGCGGACGACGAAGGAATTCGTTGCGCACCCACCACCCACTTAATAGCCACTGTCGACGACTTAACCGACATGCTTGATTTCGACTCCGAAGACATCGACGGTATGGACAACGATGCCGGAGAAAAATAGGAACCACCGCCCATGGGGCGCTGGACGGCAACCTCATCATATGACATATATATGGTGGATACTGTTGGGGAACGTTGCAGAAAACAAAAATTTTCCTACTCGTTTCACCAAGATCATCTAGGAGTTCATCTAGCAACGAGTGATTAGATGCATCTACATACCTTTGTAGATCGCGAGCGGAAGCGTTCAAGAGAACGGTGATGATGTAGTCGTACTCGACGTGATCCAAATCACCGATGACCAGCGCCGAACGGACGGCACCTCCGCGTTCAACACACGTACGGGACGGGAGACGTCTCCTCCTTCTTGATCCAGAAAGGGGGAAGGAGAGGTTGATGAAGATCCAGCAGCACGACGGCGTGGTGGTGGATGCAGGGCGTCACAGCAGCAGGGCTTCGCCGAGACTACGAGGGAGAGACGTAACGGGGGGAGATGGAGGCGCCAGGGGCTGGTGTATTAGGTCCCTCCTCTCCCCCACTATATATAGGGGTGCCAAGGGGGGCTGGTGCGCAGCCTAGGAGATCTGATCTCCTAGGTGCGGCGGCCAGGGGAGGGTTTCCCTCCCCCCCCAAGGCACCTCGGGGTGCCTTCCACCACTAGGACTCCTCCTAGGGGGAAACCCTAGGCGCATGGGCCTATAGGGGCTGGTTCCCTTGGCCCATCTAGGCCAAGGCGCACCCCCTACAGCCCATGTGGCCCCCCGGGACAGGTGGCCCCACCCGGTGGACCCCCGGGACCCTTCCGGTGGTCCCGGTACAATACCGATAACCCCGAAACTTGTCCCGATGCCCGAAATAGCACTTCCTATATACCTCCGGACCATTCCGGAACTCCTCGTGACGTCCGGGATCTCATCCGGGACTCTGAACAACATTCGGGTTTCTGCATATACATATCTTCATAACCCTAGCGTCACCGAACCTTAAGTGTGTAGACCCTACGGGTTCGGGAGACAAGCAGACATGACCGAGATGACTCTCCGGTCAATAACCAACAGCGGGATCTGGATACCCATGTTGGCTCCCACATGCTCCACGATGATCTCATCGGATGAACCACGATGTCGAGGATTTAATCAATCCCGTACGCTATTCCCTTTGTCTATCGATATGTTACTTGCCCGAGATTCGATCGTCGGTATCCCAATACCTCGTTCAATCTCGTTACTGGCAAGTCACTTTACTCGTACCGTAATGCATGATCCCGTGACCAGACACTTGGTCACTCTGAGCTCATTATGATGATGCATTACCGAGTGGGCCCAGTGATACCTCTCCGTCATACGGAGTGACAAATCCCAGTCTTGATCCATGTCACCCAACAGACACTTTCGGAGATACCCGTAGTCTACCTTTATAGTCACCCAGTTACGTTGTGACGTTTGGCATACCCAAAGCACTCCTACGGTATCCGGGAGTTACACGATCTCATGGTCTAAGGAAAAGATACTTTGACATTGCAAAACTCTAGCAAACGAACTATACGATCTTGTGCTATGTTTAGGATTGGGTCTTGTCCATCACATCATTCTCCTAATGATGTGATCTCGTTATCAATGACATCCAGTGTCCATAGTCAGGAAATCATGACTATCTGTTGATCAACGAGCTAGTCAACTAGAGGCTCACTAGGGACATGTTGATGTTTGTTATTCACACATGTATTACGATTTCCAGATAACACAATTATAGCATGAATAAAGACAATTATCATGAACAAGGAAATATAATAATAATGCTTTTATTATTGCCTCTAGGGCATATTTCCAATAGTCTCCCACTTGCACTAGAGTCAATAATCTAGTTACATTGTGATGAATCGAACACCCATGGAATTCTGGTGTTGATCATGTTTTGCTCTAGGGAGAGGTTTAGTCAACGGATCTGCTACATTCAGGTCCGTATGTACTTTACAAATCTCTATGTCTCCATCTTGAACATTTTCACGAATGGAGTTGAAGCGACGCTTGATGTGCCTTGTCTTCTTGTGAAACCTGGGCTCCTTGGCAAGTGCAATAGCTCCAGTGTTGTCACAGAAGAGCTTGATCGGCCCCGACGCATTGGGTATGACTCCTAGGTCGGTGATGAACTCTTTCACCCATATTGCTTCATGTGCTGCCTCCGAGGCTGCCATGTACTCCGCTTCACATGTAGATCCCGCCACGACGCTTTGCTTGCAACTGCACCAGCTTACTGCCCCACCATTCAAAATATACACGTATCCGGTTTGTGACTTAGAGTCATCCAGATCTGTGTCGAAGCTAGCGTCGACGTAACCCTTTACGACGAGCTCTTCGTCACCTCCATAAACGAGAAACATTTCCTTAGTCCTTTTTCAGGTACTTCAGGATATTCTTGACCGCTGTCCAGTGTTCCTTGCCGGGATTACTTTGGTACCTTCCTACCAAACTGATGGCAAGGTTAACATCAGGTCTGGTACACAGCATGGCATACATAATAGAACCTATGGCTGAGGCATAGGGGATGACGCTCATCTCTTCTATATCTTCTGCCGTGGTCGGACATTGAGCTGAGCTCAATTTCATACCTTGTAACACAGGTAAGAACCCCTTCTTGGATTGATCCATATTGAACTTCTTCAATATCTTATCAAGGTATGTGCTTTGTGAAAGACCTATGAGGCGTCTCGATCTATCTCTATAGATTTTGATGCCTAATATATAAGCAGCTTCTCCAAGGTCCTTCATTGAAAAACTTTTATTCAAGTAGGCCTTGATGCTGTCCAAGAGTTCTATATCATTTCCCATCAAAAGTATGTCATCTACATATAATATGAGAAATGCTACAGAGCTCCCACTCACTTTCTTGTAAACGCAGGCTTCTCCATAAGTCTGTGTAAACCCAAACGCTTTGATCATCTCATCAAAGCGAATGTTCCAACTCCGAGATGCTTGCACCAGCCCATAAATCGAGTGTTGGAGCTTGCACACTTTGTCAGCATTCTTAGGATCGACAAAACCTTCCGGCTGCATCATATACAATTCTTCCTTAAGGAAACCATTAAGGAATGCCGTTTTGACGTCCATTTGCCATATTTCGTAATCATAGAATGTGGCAATTGCTAACATGATTCGGACGGACTTCAGCTTTGCTACCGGTGAGAAAGTCTCATCGTAGTCAACCCCTTGAACTTGTCGATAACCCTTAGCGACAAGCCGAGCTTTATAGATGGTCACATTACCATCCGCGTCTGTCTTCCTCTTAAAGATCCATTTATTTTCTATGGCTCGCCGCTCAACGGGCAAGTCAGTCAAAGTCCATACTTTGTTTTCATACATGGATCCTATCTCGGATTTCATGGCTTCCAGCCATTTGTCGGAATCCGGTCCCGCCATCGCTTCTTCATAGTTCGAAGGTTCACCGTTGTCTAACAACATGATTTCCAAGACAGGGTTGCCGTACCACTCTGGTGCGGAACGTGTCCTTGTGGACCTTCGAATTTCAGTAGGAGCTTGATTAGAAGTATCTTGATCATTATCATTAACTTCCTCTCTAGTCGGTGCTGGCACCTCAGGAACATTTTCTTGAGTTGCGCCATTTTCCGGTTCAAGAGGCAATACTTCATCAAGCTCTACTTTCCTCCCACTTACTTCTTTCGAGAGAAACTCTTTCTCCAGAAAGGACCCATTCTTGGCAACAAAGATCTTGCCTTCGGATCTGAGGTAGAAGGTGTACCCAATAGTTTCTTTTGGGTATCCTATGAAGACGCATTTTTCCGACTTGGGTTCGAGCTTTTCAGGTTGAAGTTTCTTGACATAAGCATCGCATCCCCAAACTTTTAGAAACGACAGCTTAGGTTTCTTTCCAAACCATAATTCATACGGTGTCGTCTCAACGGATTTCGACGGAGCCCTATTTAAAGTGAATGCGGCAGTCTCTAAAGCATAGCCCCAAAAGGAAAGCGGTAGAATTGGTAAGAGACATCATAGATCGCACCATATCTAACAGAGTGCGATTACGACGTTCGGACACACCATTACGCTGAGGTGTTCCAGGCGGCGTGAGTTGTGAAACTATTCCACATTTTCTTAAGTGTGCCCCAAACTCGTGACTCAAGTATTCTCCTCCACGATCTGATCGTAGAAACTTGATTTTCCTGTCACGTTGATTTTCAACCTCACTCTGAAATTCCTTGAACTTTTCAAAGGTTTCAGACTTGTGTTTCATTAAGTAGATATACCCATACCTACTTAAATCATCAGTGAGAGTGAGAACATAACGATAGCCACCGCGAGCCTCAACACTCATCGGACCGCACACATCAGTATGTATGATTTCCAATAAGTCGGTTGCTCGCTCCATTGTTCCTGAGAACGGAGTCTTGGTCATTTTACCCATAAGGCATGGTTCGCACGTGTCAAATGATTCATAATCAAGAGACTCTAAAAGTCCATCAGTATGGAGCTTCTTCATACGTTTGACACCTATGTGACCAAGGCGGCAGTGCCACAAGTATGTGGGACTATCATTTTCAACCTTATTTCTTTTGGTACTCACATTATGAACATGTGTAGCATCACGTTCGAGATTCATAAAGAATAAACCATTCACCATAGGAGCATGACCATAAAACATATCTCTCATAAAAATGGAACAACCATTATTCTCAGATTTAAAAGAGTAGCCATCTCGAATTAAACGAGATCCCGATACAATGTTCATGCTCAAAGCTGGCACTAAATAACAATTATTAAGGTTTAAAACTAATCCCGAAGGGAGATGCAGAGGTAGCGTGCCGACGGCGATCACATTGACCTTGGAACCATTCCCGACGCGCATCGTCACCTCGTCCTTTGCCAGTTTCCGCTTATTCCGCAGCCCCTGCTTTGAGTTACAAATGTGAGCAACTGCACCGGTATCAAATACCCAGGAGCCACTACGGGCACTAGTAAGGTACACATCAATTACATGTATATACCTTTCATTTTGCCGGCCTTCTTATCCGCTAAGTACTTAGGGCAGTTCCGCTTCCAGTGACCGCTTCCCTTGCAATAAAAGCACTCAGTCTCGGGCTTGGGTCCATTCTTTGGCTTCTTCCCGGCAGCTTGCTTGCCGGGCGCGGCAACCTCCTTGCCGTCCTTCTTGAAGTTCTTTTTACCCTTGCCTTTCTTGAACTTAGTGGTTTTATTGACCATCAACACTTGATGTTCCTTCCTGACTTCTACCTCCGCTGATTTCAGCATGGCAAATACTTCAGGAATGGTCTTTTCCATCCCCTGCATATTGAAGTTCATCACAAAGCTCTTGTAGCTTGGTGGAAGCGACTGGAGGATTCTGTCAATGACCGCATCATCCGGGAGATTACCTCCCAGCTGAGTCAAGCGGTTATGCAACCCAGACATAGTGAGTATGTGCTCACTGACAGAACTGTTTTCCTCCATCTTACAGCTGAAGAATTTGTCGGAGACTTCATATCTCTCGACCCGGGCATGAGCTTGGAAAACCATTTTCAGCTCTTCGAACATCTCATATGCTCCATGTCTCTCAAAACGCTTTTGGAGCCCCGGCTCTAGGCTGTAAAGCATGCCGCACTGAACGAGGGAGTAGTCATCGAAACGTGCCTGCCAAGCGTTCATAACATCTTGTTCTGCAGGGAGAACGGGTGCGTCACCAAGCGGTGCTTGTAGGACATAATCTTTCTTAGCAGCTATGAGGATGATCCTCAGGTTCCGGACCCAGTCCGTATAGTTGCTGCCATCGTCTTTCAGCTTAGTTTTCTCTAGGAACGCGTTGAAGTTGAGGACTACGTTGGCCATTTGATCTACAAGACATATTGCAAAGATTTTAGACTAAGTTCATGATAATTAAGTTCAACTAATCAAATTATTAGTGAACTCCCACTTAGATTAGACATCCCTCTAGTCATCTAAGTATTACATGATCCGAGTTAAACTAGACCGTGTCCGATCATCACGTGAGACGGACTAGTCAACATCGGTGAACATCTTCATGTTGATCGTATCTTCTATACGACTCATGCTCGACCTTTCGGTCTTCTGTGCTCCGAGGCCATGTCTGTACATGCTAGGCTCGTCAAGTCAACCTAAGTGTTTGCATGTGTAAATCTGTCTTACACCAGTTGTATGTGAACGTCTGAATAAAACACCCGATCATCACGTGGTGTTTTGAAACAGCGAACTGTCGCAACGGTGCACAGTTAGGGGGAACACTTCTTGAATTTATTGTGAGGGATCATCTTATTTACTACCGTCGTTCTAAGTAAACAAGATGCAAAACATGATAAACATCACATGCAATCAAATAATAAACGTGACATGATATGGCCAATATCACATAGCTCCTTTGATCTCCATCTTGGGGCTCCATGATCATCTTGTCACCGGCTTGACACCATGATCTCCATCATCATGATCTCCATCATCGTGTCTCCATGAAGTTGCTCGCCAACTATTACTTCTACTACTATGGCTAACGCGTTTAGCAATAAAGTAAAGTAATTTACATGGCGTTTCTCGATGACACGCAGGTCATTAAAAGAATAAAGACAACTCCTATGGCTCCTGCCGGTTGTCATACTCATCGACATGCAAGTCGTGAATCCTATTACAATAGCATGAACATCTCATACATCACATATAGATCATTCATCATTCATCACAACTTTGGCCATATCATATCACAAACCACTTGCTGCAAAAACAAGTTAGACGTCCTCTAATTGTTGTTGCAAGTTTTATGTGGCTGAATTAGGGTTCTAGCAAGAACGTCTTCTTACCTACGTTAAAGCCACAACGTGATTTGTCAACTTCTATTTACCCTTCATAAGGACCCTGTTCATCGATTCTGCTCCAACTAAAGTGGGAGAGACAGACACCCGCCAGCCACCTTATGCAACTAGTGCATGTTAGTCGGTGGAACCGGTCTCACGTAAGCGTACGTGTAAGGTTGGTCCGGGCCGCTTCATCCCACAATACCGCTGAAGCAAGAAAGGACTAGTAACGGCAAGAAAGTTGACAAATCTACGCCCACAACAAATTGTGTTCTACTCGTGCAAGAAGAACTACGCATAGACCTAGCTCTGATACCACTGTTGGGGAACGTTGCAGAAAACAAAAAATTTCCTACTCGTTTCACCAAGAACATCTAGGAGTTCATCTAGCAACGAGTGATTAGATGCATCTACATACCTTTGTAGATCGCGAGCGGAAGCGTTCAAGAGAACGGTGATGATGTAGTCGTACTCGACGTGATCCAAATCACCGATGACCAGCGCCGAACGGACGGCACCTCCGCGTTCAACACACGTACGGGACGGGAGACGTCTCCTCCTTCTTGATCCAGCAAGGGGGAAGGAGAGGTTGATGAAGATCCAGCAGCACGACGGCGTGGTGGTGGATGCAGGGCGTCACAGCAGCAGGGCTTCGCCGAGACTACGAGGGAGAGACGTAACGGGGGGAGATGGAGGCGCCAAGGGCTGGTGTATTAGGTCCCTCCTCTCCCCCACTATATATAGGGGTGCCAAGGGGGGCTGGTGCGCAGCCTAGGAGATCTGATCTCCTAGGTGCGGCGGCCAGGGGAGGGTTTCCCTCCCCCCCAAGGCACCTCGGGGTGCCTTCCACCACTAGGACTCCTCCTAGGGGGAAACCCTAGGCGCATGGGCCTATAGGGGCTGGTGCCCTTGGCCCATCTAGGCCAAGGCGCACCCCCTACAGCCCATGTGGCCCCCCGGGACAGGTGGCCCCACCCGGTGGACCCCCGGGACCCTTCCGGTGGTCCCGGTACAATAACGATAACCCCGAAACTTGTCCCGATGCCCGAAATGTTGGGGAACGTAGCAGAAATTCAAAAATTTTCCTACGAATCACCAAGATCTATCTATGGAGAGACCAGCAACGAGTAGAAAGAGAGTGCATCTACATACCCTTGTAGATCGCTAAGCGGAAGCGTTCAAGTGAACGGGGTTGATGGAGTCGTACTCGTCGTGATTCAGATCACCGATGATCAAGTGCCGAACGGACAGCACCTCCGCGTTCAACACATGTACAGCCCGGTGACGTCTCCCACGCCTTGATCCAGCAAGGAGAGAGGGAGAGGTTGAGGAAGACTCCATCCAACAGCAGCACAACGGCGTGGTGGTGGTGGTGGAGGAGCGTGGCAATCCCGCAGGGCTTCGCCGAGCACCTACGGGAGAGGAGATGTGTCACGGGAGGGAGAGGGAGGCAACCAAAGGCCTTAGGTATGATTGCTCCTCCTTTTCCCCACTATATATAGGGCCAAGGGAGAGGGGGAGGGCGCAGCCTTGCCCCCTCCTCCAAGGAAGGGGGTGCGGCTAAGGATGGGGAGGAGTCCATCCTCCCCAAGGCACCTCGGAGGTGCCTTCCCCCTTTAGGACTCTTCCCTCTCCAAGTTTCCTTGCGCATGGGCCTCTTGGGGCTGGTGCCCTTGGCCCATGTAGGCCAAGGCGCACCCCCTACAGCCCATGTGGCCCCCCGGGGCAGGTGGCCCCACCCGGTGGGCCCCCGGGACCCTTCCGGTGGTCCCGGTACAATACCAATGACCCCGAAACTTGTCCCGATTGCCGAAACAGGACTTCCTATATATAAATCTTTACCTCCGGACCATTCCGGAACTCCTCGTGACGTCCGGGATCTCATCCGGGACTCCGAACAACATTCGGTAACCACATACAAGCTTCCTTTATAACCCTAGCGTCATCGAACCTTAAGTGTGTAGACCCTACGGGTTCGGGAGACATGCAGACATGACCGAGACGTTCTCCAGTCAATAACCAACAGCGGGATCTGGATACCCATGTCGGCTCCCATATGTTCCACGATGATCTCATCGGATGAACCACGATGTCAAGGACTCAATCGATCCCGTATACAATTCCCTTTGTCTAGCGGTATTTTACTTGCCCGAGATTCGATCGTCGGTATCCAATACCTTGTTCAATCTCGTTACCGGCAAGTCACTTTACTCGTTCCGTAACACATCATCCCGTGATCAACTCCTTGGTCACATTGCGCATATGATGATGTCCTACCGAGTGGGCCCAGAGATACCTCTCCGTTTACACGGAGTGACAAATCCCAGTCTCGATCCGCATAAAACAATAGATACTTTCGGAGATACTTGTAGTGCACCTTTATAGTCACCCAGTTACGTTGTGACGTTTGATACACTCAAAGCACTCCTACGGTATCCAGGAGTTACACGATCTCATGGTCAAAGGAAGAGATACTTGACATAGGCAAAGCTCTAGCAAATGAACTACTCGATCTTTTGTGCTAGTCTTAGGATTGGGTCTTGTCCATCACATCATTCTCCTAATGATGTGATCCCGTTATCAACGACATCCAATGTCCATAGCCAGGAAACCATGACTATCTGTTGATCACAACGAGCTAGTCAACTAGAGGCTCACTAGGGACATATTGTGGTCTATGTATTCACACGTGTATTACGATTTCCGGATAATACAGTTATAGCATGAATAAAAGACAATTATCATGAACAAGGAAATATAATAATAATACTTTTATTATTGCCTCTAGGGCATATTTTCAACAGTCTCCCACTTGCACTAGAGTCAATAATCTAGTTCACATCGCCATGTGATTAACACTCACAGGTCACATCGCCATGTGACTAATACCCAAGAGTTTACTAGAGTCAGTAGTCTAGTTCACATCACTATGTGATTAACACTCAATGAGTTTTATGTTTGATCATGTTGCTTGTGAGAGAGGTTTTAGTCAACGGGTCTGAACCTTTCAGATCCATGTGTGCTTTACAAATCTCTATGTCATCTCCTAGATGCAGCTACCACGCTCTATTTGGAGCTATTCCAAACAACTGTTCTACTTGGAGCTATCCTAAATTATTGCTCCATTATATGTATCCGGTCTCTCTACTCAGAGCTATCCGGATAGGTGTCAAGCTTGCATCGTCGTAACTTTTACGACGAACTCTTTTACCACCTCCATAATCGAGAAAATTCCTTAGTCCACTAGTTACTAAGGATAACTTTGACCGCTGTCCTTTGAGCCATTCTTGGATCACTCTTGTACCCCTTGACTGTCTCATGGCAAGGCACACTTCAGGTGCGGTACACAGCATAGCATACTGAAGAGCCTACGTCTAAAGCATAGGGGACGACCTTCGTCCTTTCTCTCTATTCTGCCATGGTCGAGCTTTAAGTCTTAACTTCATACCTTACAACTCAGGCAAGAACTCCTTCTTTGACTGGTCCATCTTGAACACCTTCAAGATCATGTCAAGGTATGTGCTCATTTGAAAGTATTATTAAGCATTTTGATCTATCTTATTGATCTTGATGCTCAATGTTCAAGTAGCTTGATCCAGGTTTTCTATTGAAAACACCTTTCAAATAACCCTATATGCTTTCTAGAAATTCTACATCATTTCTGATCAACAATATGTCAACAACATATACTCATCAGAAATTCTATAGTGCTCCCACTCACTTCTTTGGAAATACAAGTTTCTTATAAACTTTGTATAAATCCAAAATCTTTGATCATCTCATCAAAGCGTACATTCCAACTCCGAGATGCTTACTCCAGTCCTTAAAAAGGATCGCTGGAGCTAGCATACCTTTTAGCATCCTTAGGATCGACAAAACTTTTCTGATTGTATTGCATACAACCTTTCCTTACGAAAACTAGTAAGGAAACTTGTCTTGACATCCATCTGCCAGATTTCGTAAATGCAGCTAATGCTAACATGATTCCGACGGACTTTAAGCATCGCTACGAGTGAGAAAATCTCATCGTAGTCAACTCCTTGAACTTGTCGGAAAACACTTCGCCACAAGTCGAGCTTCATAGATGGTGACATTACCATCCACGTCCATCTTCTTCTTAAAAGATCCATTTATCTCAATGGATTGCCGATCATCGAGCAAGTCCATCAAAGTCCATGCTTTGTTCTGATATATGGATCCTATCTCGGATTTCATGGCTTCTAACCATTTGTCGGAATTCGGGCCCACCATCGCTTCTCCATAGCTCGTAGGTTCATTGTTGTCTAGCAACATGACCTTCAAGACAGGATCACCTTACCACTTCGAAGTAGTACGTGTCCTTGTCGTCCTACGAGGTTTGGTAGTGACTTGATCCGAAGTTTCATGATCAATATCATAAGCTTCCACTTCAATTGGTGTAGGTGCCACAGGAACAACTTCCTGTGCCCTGCCATACACTAGTTGAAGTGATGGTTCAATAACCATACCAAGTCTCCACCATCCTCCCACTCAATTCTTTCGAGAGAAACTTTTCCTCGAGAAAGGACCCGATTCTACAAACAATCCATATTGCTTTCGGATCTGAATTAGGAGGTATACCCAACTGTTTTGGGTTTCCTATGAAGATGCATTTTATCCGCTTTGGGTTCGAGCTTATCAACCTGAAACTTTTTCATATAAGCGTAGCAGCCCCAAACTTTTAAGAAACGACAACTTAGGTTTCTCTAAACCATAATTCATACGGTGTCATCTCATCGGAATTACGTGGTGCCCTTTTTAAAGTGAATGTGGTTGTCTCTAATGCCTAACCCATGAACGATAGTGGTAATTCGATAAGAGACATCATGGTACGCACCATATCCAATAGGGTGCAACTATGATGTTCGGACACACCATCACTTTATGGTGTTCCAGGCGGTATTAATTGTGAAACAATTTCCACAATGTCTTAATTGTGTGCCAAAACTCGTAACTCAGATATTCATCTCTATGATCATATCATAGACATTTTATCCTCTTGTCACAATGATCTTCCACTTCACTCTGAAATTATTTGAACCATTCAATAATTCAGACTTGTGTTTCATCAAGTAAATATTCTCAACATCTACTCAAATCATCTGTGAAGTAAGAACATAACGATATTCACTGCATGCCTCAGCACTCATTGGATTGGACACATCAAAATGTGTTACTTCCAACAAGTTGCTATCTTGTTCCATCTTACTGAAAATGAGGCTTTTCAGTCATCTTGCCCATGTGGTATGATTTGCATATCTCAAGTGATTCAAAATCAAGTGAGTCCGAACGATCCATTTGCATGGAGTTTCTTCATGCATATACACCAATACACATGGTTCGCATGTCTCAAACTTTTCAAAAACGAGTGAGTCCAAAGATCCATCAACATGGAGCTTCTTCATGCGTTTTATACCATTATGACTTACATGGCAGTGCCACAAGTAAGTGGTACTATCATTACTATCTTATATCTTTTGGCATGAAAATGTGTATCACTACGACCGAGATTCAATAAACCATTCCTTTAGGTGCAAGACCATTGAAGGTATTATTCAAAAATAGAGTAACCATTATTCTCCTTAAATGAATAACCATATTGCGATAGACATAATCCAATCATGTCTATGCTCAACGCAAACACCAATCTCGGTGGTAGAGGGAGCGTGCGATGCTTGATCATATCAACCTTGGAAACACTTCCAACATATATCGTCAGCTCACCTTTAGCTAGTCTCCGTTTATTCCGTAGCTTTTATTTCGAGTTACCGACACTTAGCAACCGAACCGGTATCCAATACCCTGGTGCTACTAGGAGTACTAGTAAAGTACACATTAACATAATGTATATCCAATATACTTCTATCGACCTTGCCAGCCTTCTCATCTACCAAGTATCTAGGGTAATGCTGCTCCAGTGGTTGTTCCCCTTATTACAGAAGCACTTAGTCTCAGGTTTGGGTTCAACCTCGGGTTTCTTCACTGGTGCAGCAGCTGATTTGCCGTTTCATGAAGCATCCCTTCTTTCCCTTGCCCTTCTTGAAACTAGTGGTTTCATCAACCATCAACAATTGATGCTCCTTCTTGATTTCTACTTTCGCGATGTCAAACAACGCGAATACCTCAAGGATCATCATATCTATCCCTGATATGTTATAGTTCATCACGAAGCTCTAGCAGCTTGGTGGTAATGACTTCGGAGAAACTATCACTATTTCATCTGGAAGATCAACTCCCACTTGATTCAAGTGATTGTTGTACTCAGACAATCTGAGCACAAGCTCAACGATTGAGCTTTTCTCCCTTAGTTCGTAGGCTAAGAAAATTGTCGGAGGTCTCATACCTCTTGACGTGGGCACGAGCCTGAAATCCCAATTTCAGCCCTCGAAACATCTCATATGTTCCGCGACATTTCGAAAACGTTTTTGGTGCCTCTACTTAAACCATTTAACTGAACTATCACGTAGTAATCAAAACGTGTATGTTCGATGTTCGAAACATCCACAAACGACGTTTGGGGTTCAGCACACTAAGCAGTGTATTAGGGACATAAGCTTTCTACTGATCGCATAATCGCTACTATCAACTTTCAACTATATTTTCTCTAGGAACATATCTAAAACAGTAGAACTATAGCGTGAGCTACGACATAATTTGCAAAAGGTCTTTTGACTATGTCCAAGATAATTAAGTTCATCTTATGAACTCCCACTCAGATAGACATCCCTCTGGTCATCTAAGTGATCACATGATCCGAGTCAACTAGGCCGTGTCCGATCATCACGTGAGACGGACTAGTTAACGTCGGTGAACATCTTCATGTTGATCGTATCTTCTATACGACTCATGCTCGACCTTTCGGTCTCCGTGTTCCGAGGCCATGTCTGCACATGCTAGGCTCGTCAAGTTAACCCTAAGTGTTTTTGCTGTGTAAAACTGTCTTACACCCGTTGTATGTGAACGTAAGAATCTATCACACCCGATCATCACGTGGTGCTTCGAAACAACGAACTGTAGCAACGGTGCACAGTTAGGGGAGAACACTTCTTGAAATTTTAATGAGGGATCATCTTATTTACTACCGTCGTCCTAAGTAAACAAGATGCATAAACATGATAAACATCACATGCAATCAAATAGTGACATGATATGGCCAATATCATTTTGCTCCTTTTGATCTTCATCTTCGGGGCTCCATGATCATCTTGTCACCGGCATGACACCATGATCTCCATCATCATGATCTCCATCATCGTGTCTTCATGAAGTTGTCACGCCAACGACTACTTCTACTTCTATGGCTAACGCGTTTAGCAATAAAGTAAAGTAAGTTACATGGCGTTCTTCAATGACACGCAGGTCATACAAAAAATAAAGACAACTCCTATGGCTCCTGCCGGTTGTCATACTCATCGACATGCAAGTCGTGAATCCTATTACAAGAACATGATCAATCTCATACATCACATATATCATTCATCAGATCCTTTTGGCCATATCACATCACATAGCATACCCTGCAAAAACAAGTTAGACGTCCTCTAATTGTTGTTGCATGTTTTACGTGGCTGCTATGGGTTTCTAGCAAGAACGTTTCTTACCTACGCAAGACCACAACGTGATATGCCAATTTCTATTTACCCTTCATAAGGACCCTTTTCATCGAATCCGTTCCGACTAAAGTGGGAGAGACTGGCACCCGCTAGCCACCTTATGCACCAAGTGCATGTCAATCGGTGGAACCTGTCTCACGTAAGAGTACGTGTAAGGTCGGTCCGGGCCGCTTCATCCCACAATACCGTCAAAACAAGATTGGACTAGTAACGGTAAGCATATTGAACAACATCAACGCCCACAACTACTTTGTGTTCTACTCGTGCAAAGAATCTACGCAATAGACCTAGCTCTGATACCACTGTTGGGGAACGTAGCAGAAATTCAAAAATTTTCCTACGAATCACCAAGATCTATCTATGGAGAGACCAGCAACGAGTAGAAAGAGAGTGCATCTACATACCCTTGTAGATCGCTAAGCGGAAGCGTTCAAGTGAACGGGGTTGATGGAGTCGTACTCGTCGTGATTCAGATCACCGATGATCAAGTGCCGAACGGACAGCACCTCCGCGTTCAACACACGTACAGCCCGGTGACGTCTCCCACGCCTTGATCCAGCAAGGAGAGAGGGAGAGGTTGAGGAAGACTCCATACAACAGCAGCACAACGGCGTGGTGGTGGTGGTGGAGGAGCGTGGCAATCCCGCAGGGCTTCGCCGAGCACCTACGGGAGAGGAGATGTGTCACGGGAGGGAGAGGGAGGCAACCAAAGGCCTTAGGTATGATTGCTCCTCCTTTTCCCCACTATATATAGGGCCAAGGGAGAGGGGGAGGGCGCAGCCTTGCCCCCTCCTCCAAGGAAGGGGGTGCGGCTAAGGATGGGGAGGAGTCCATCCTCCCCAAGGCACCTCGGAGGTGCCTTCCCCCTTTAGGACTCTTCCCTCTCCAAGTTTCCTTGCGCATGGGCCTCTTGGGGCTGGTGCCCTTGGCCCATGTAGGCCAAGGCGCACCCCCTACAGCCCATGTGGCCCCCCGGGGCAGGTGGCCCCACCCGGTGGGCCCCCGGGACCCTTCCGGTGGTCCCGGTACAATACCAATGACCCCGAAACTTGTCCCGATTGCCGAAACAGGACTTCCTATATATAAATCTTTACCTCCGGACCATTCCGGAACTCCTCGTGACGTCCGGGATCTCATCCGGGACTCCGAACAACATTCGGTAACCACATACAAGCTTCCTTTATAACCCTAGCGTCATCGAACCTTAAGTGTGTAGACCCTACGGGTTCGGGAGACATGCAGACATGACCGAGACGTTCTCCAGTCAATAACCAACAGCAGGATCTGGATACCCATGTCGGCTCCCATATGTTCCACGATGATCTCATCGGATGAACCACGATGTCAAGGACTCAATCGATCCCGTATACAATTCCCTTTGTCTAGCGGTATTTTACTTGCCCGAGATTCGATCGTCGGTATCCAATACCTTGTTCAATCTCGTTACCGGCAAGTCACTTTACTCGTTCCGTAACACATCATCCCGTGATCAACTCCTTGGTCACATTGCGCATATGATGATGTCCTACCGAGTGGGCCCAGAGATACCTCTCCGTTTACACGGAGTGACAAATCCCAGTCTCGATCCGCATAAAACAATAGATACTTTCGGAGATACCTGTAGTGCACCTTTATAGTCACCCAGTTACGTTGTGACGTTTGATACACTCAAAGCACTCCTACGGTATCCAGGAGTTACACGATCTCATGGTCAAAGGAAGAGATACTTGACATAGGCAAAGCTCTAGCAAATGAACTACTCGATCTTTTGTGCTAGTCTTAGGATTGGGTCTTGTCCATCACATCATTCTCCTAATGATGTGATCCCGTTATCAACGACATCCAATGTCCATAGCCAGGAAACCATGACTATCTGTTGATCACAACGAGCTAGTCAACTAGAGGCTCACTAGGGACATATTGTGGTCTATGTATTCACACGTGTATTACGATTTCCGGATAATACAGTTATAGCATGAATAAAAGACAATTATCATGAACAAGGAAATATAATAATAATACTTTTATTATTGCCTCTAGGGCATATTTCCAACACGAAATAGCACTTCCTATATATAATTCTTTACCTCCGGACCATTCCGGAACTCCTCGTGACGTCCGGGATCTCATCCGGGACTCCGAACAACATTCGGGTTTCTGCATATACATATCTTCATAACCCTAGCGTCACGGAACCTTAAGTGTGTAGACCCTATGGGTTCGGGAGACAAGCAGACATGACCGAGACGACTCTCCGGTCAATAACCAACAGCGGGATCTGGATACCCATGTTGGCTCCCACATGCTCCACGATGATCTCATCGGATGAACCACGATGTCGAGGATTTAATCAATCCCGTACGCTATTCCCTTTGTCTATCGATATGTTACTTGCCCGAGATTCGATCGTCGGTATCCCAATACCTTGTTCAATCTCGTTACCGGCAAGTCACTTTACTCGTACCGTAATGCATGATCCCGTGACCAGACACTTGGTCACTCTGAGCTCATTATGATGATGCATTACCGAGTGGGCCCAGTGATACCTCTCCGTCATACGGAGTGACAAATCCCAGTCTTGATCCATGTCACCCAACAGACACTTTCGGAGATACCCGTAGTCTACCTTTATAGTCACCCAGTTACGTTGTGACGTTTGGCATACCCAAAGCACTCCTACGGTATCCGGGAGTTACATGATCTCATGGTCTAAGGAAAAGATACTTTGACATTGGAAAACTCTAGCAAACGAACTATACGATCTTGTGCTATGTTTAGGATTGGGTCTTGTCCATCACATCATTCTCCCAATGATGTGATCTCGTTATCAATGACATCCAGTGTCCATAGTCAGGAAACCATGACTATCTGTTGATCAACGAGCTAGTCAACTAGAGGCTCACTAGGAACATGCTGGTGTCTGTTATTCACACATGTATTACGATTTCCGGATAACACAATTATAGCATGAATAAAGACAATTATCATGAACAAGGAAATATAATAATAATGCTTTTATTATTGCCTCTTGGGCATATTTCCAACAGATACTCCCAAAGAAAATAATGGCAAGGATCAAAAGGATGCAATGGAGGGTGACCCTCTGGAGAAGCAACCTAAGCGCCGACGTGAGCGGCACCGCTCTAAATCCCGCCATAGCAAAAACAGCGATACCAGCACCAGAGACAATAGCACTCTGGATGATGCCGAAGACGAAAACAATCCCACCGAGCCAAGCTTCGAGCAGGCCGGACGGGAGAACGGGCAAGCTAGCCCCGATGAACAGGCAATGGATGAAGATTCAGAGGATGCCAATTACATGCCCCTCTCCGAAGATGAGGTGAGCCTCGGCGACGAAGAATTTATCATGCCTGAGGATCCCGTCGAGCAGGAGCGCTTCAAGCGCCGGCTTATAGCCACTGCAAAGAGCCTGAAGAAAAAATAGCAGCAGCTTCAAGCTGATCAATATCTTCTCACTGACAGATGGACCAAAGTCCTGGCAGCTGAGGAATCAGGACTCGAGCGGCCCAACAAAAGCTACCCGAGGCACAGGTTGTTACCTCAACTCGAGGACGAGGCACTAGAGCCCACACTTCAAGCGCAGGACGTGGCTGACCGACCATCGTGTGGCCGTGACAAAGTGGCATATCAGCCTGAACACGAGCCCGCACCACATCGCCGAACAACTAAAAACACCAAGGCCCAGGGCTACACACATGACCTGCAAGACAAACTAGAAAACAAAGCAGAACAGTCAAGATCGATCTACGGATCGTGGGGACGCGCCCCAATGCGTGAGGATGACCGCCACACCGAATATACAAAATACAAATCCGTCCGGGCCAAATACAGCGGACCAGATTCATCTGAACTGCGTCACGATGTAGCCCGACACAGAGGCGCCGCACACCCCCTATGCTTCACTGACGAAGTAATGGAACATGAATTCCCAGAAGGGTTTAAACCCGTTAACATAGAACCATATGATGGGACAACAGACCCCGCGGTGTGGATCAAAGATTTCCTTCTCCACATTCACATGGACCGCGGTGATGATCTACACGCCATCAAGTACCTACCACTAAAACTCAAAGGACCAGCTCGGCATTGGCTGAATAGCCTACTAGAAAACTCCATTGGCAGTTGGGAGAGCCTGGAAGACGCATTCCTTGACAACTTCCAGGGCACTTATGTGCGACCACCGGATGCTGACGACTTAAGTCACATAACCCAACAGCCCAGAGAGTCAGCCAGGAAATTCTGGACTCGGTTCTTAACTGAAAAGAATCAAATTGTCGACTGTTCGGATGCCGAAGCCCAAGCGGCCTTTAAGCATAACATCCGTGACGAGTGGCTTGCCCGACACCTCGGCCAAGAGAAGCCGAAATCCATGGCAGCCCTTGCGACACTCATGACCCGCTTCTGTGCGGGCGAGGATAGCTGGCTGGCTTGTAGCAACAGCACCTCAGGTAAACCAGGAAATTCTAAATCCAAAGACGACAATGGCAAGCCCCGAAGCAGCAAGCACAAACGATGAAACAACGACGACAACGCCGAAGACACAGCTGTCAACGCTAGATTCAGTGGCTCTAAGACCGGTCAAAGGAAGAAACCATTCAAAAGGAACAATCCAGGCACGTCCAGTCTGGACCGCATACTCGACCGTCCATGCCAAATTCACGGCACCCCAGGTACACCAGCTAACCATACTAACAGAGAATGCTGGGTCTTCAAACAAGCCGGCACGTCAAACACTGAGAACAAGGAGAAGGGGTCGCAAAACAAGGATGATGAAGAGGAGCCCCGGCCACCAAAGACAGGAGGGCAAAAGAAGTTCCCTCCGCAAATTAAAATGCTGAATATGATACACGCCACCCATATTCCTGAACATGAGCGGGGGCGCGCAGTTAGGGACGACTACGTGCTGGAGCTAGTCGCCCCAATATACAACCCATGGTCGCCCAGCTCGATCACCTTTGATCACAAGGACCGTCCGACCAGTATTCGTCATGGCGGCTTAGCCGCACTGGTCCTTGACCCTATCATCGACGGATTCCACCTTACATGAGTCCTTATGGACGGTGGCAGCAGCCTGAACCTGCTTTATCAGGATACAGTGTGCAAGATGGGAATCGATCCCTCAAGGATCAAACCCACCAAAACCACCTTTAAAGGTATCATACCAGGTGTAGAGGCGTGTTGTACAAGCTAAATCACACTGGAGGTGGTCTTTGGATCCCTAGATAATTTCAGAAGCAAAGAGTTAATCTTTGACATCGTCCCTTTCCGCAGTGGTTATCATGCACTGCTTGGACGAACCGCATTCGCTCAATTCAATGTGGTGCCATATTATGCTTATCTTAAGCTCAAAATGACCGGTCCATGCGGCGTCATAACCGTTAATGGGAAATCCAAACACCCCCCCCCGTACTAAAGAGCACGCCGCCGCCTTAACAGTAGAAGTGCAGACCAACATTTTTCAATTGAACCTTCATTCAACAGCCAGGTTCTCGGACACAGCCAAAGGAGTCTGAACTACTAGACGGCAGGATAGCCCAACTCGTCAAGAGCTCAATTAATTACTCTGGCGGCAGGTGGAGGCAAAGCCAGGTTATGCCACACAATGTGGCTTAACCGCTCCGTGGCACACAAACATCTTTTGCACTTTCTTTGCGGGCTCACTTTTGTGTAGGCCATCATCGATGACACGGCGACCAGGACCGTAAGGGAACGAACATGCCAAGGAGGGAAATAGTTCAAGCGCGTAAGGGAACCCTTGGACATTCCCCTTGATAATCCTGATCCACACACAAGCTTCCCTCCCTGGTCCCAGCAGGTTCTGAAGTCATATTTCTTTTTATCGCACTATTTGTACTCATACGCTTTGACGTATTATTAATTTGCAAATCTGCGGCTTCATATGATGATTTCCTGCTGTTCCTTTTTATTGATATTTTTGTCAAATAGCAGCCGTACGCCTTGGTACATTTTAACGTACTAGGGGCTTCGTTGTGCCCATAATACGGCAAGCAAGTCCGAACACTTTCACGGTCGTTCGGCACCCCGAACTTATAGCATTATATGCATCAGTTCTGAATCATGTCTTGGGTCAAATGTTGGGTTTGCCCGGCTCCCATGTTTTGCTACCTTACGTTCCGCTATATCGGCTAAGGTGGCGCAGGGAGAACTACTATGATTGTGTCCCGGTTCTTCTGGACGAGCACCTCAGTAGAGAAAGCCGAAAACTGACTATCATGATGCGGCGAGAGCTGATCGCTGTTCGAGAGGTCACAAAATCTTTAAGGATTTCTTCGCATTATGCGATAACTAATGCAGCGTGCGATAGATCGGGTTTTTTCCGATCAGGTGCTTATAGAGCCCCCAGTGCGGCCTTCCGAACACTAGGGGTTGCGCCTACTTTTCTTTGTCAAACTCCTATGGCTAAGTGAGAGTGATAAAGCCTTATAGTCTGATTGCCTGGTTCGTTGCGCTGAACACCTCCTTCAAGGACCCAAAACTCGGGTAAAGAGTGCTCATGTTTATCCCGAACACCCCCGTACTTCCTACGTGGGGGCGAAAGCCAACGACTGGCCAACTCCCAGGATTAATATATAAAATGACCGCACAGGAGGTAAAAGTCTCAAATAACAAGCATTATATCATTTAAATGACCTTGTTCAACACTACATGGGATAGCATGAATGTATTCATGGGAATATAATATCCTTGGCACATTGCTCTGCTACAAGGCGGGATCCTTTCAGGGCACTATCATAATATAACTCGGGCTTGCGGTGCTCCTTCCCCTCGGTGGCCCTTCGGTCATTAGCTTTTCGGCATCCATCTTCGCCTAGTGCACCTTTGCGCGGGTGAAGGCCATTCGCGCACCTTCCATATAGACCGACCGCTTGATGACTTCAAGTCGAGGGCAGGCACTCACAAGCCGCTTCACGAGCCTGAAGTAGCTGCTGGGAATCGGCTCGGCAGGCCATAGCCGGATAATTAAATCCTTTATGGCTAGTTCGGCCGCCTTGTGCAGTTCGATAAGCTGCTTCATTTGATCAGCAAAGGGCATTGAATACTCTGGCGCCAGGTACTGCAACCAAAAGAGCTTCTCTGCAGTACTCCTTTCTTCGGCTCGGTAGAATTGTGCGGCATTAGATATGCTGCGTGGTAGTTCCGCAAACACCCCTTGATAAATCCGAATTCAAATTAGTAACGTGATTTTCTCCGTTAAAATATCCGCTTTGAATAGAAAAATCCTTACCCGCCGCGATCTTCTTGGCCTCATGGATCTCCTGCAGGGTGCCTTGGGCTTCGTCCCGGGCATCTTGTGCGGCTTGGCGAGCCTTGGTAAGTTCGGATTCTTTCTCCGTTAAACTCTGCTCCAAGGTCTCGCATTTCTTCACGGCTTCTTGAAGCTCTTGCTGAACTTGAATAACCCTGGCCTCGTGCTTTTCACGAAGAGCCTGCTTTGTGGCAGCCCTCTTCTCGGCTTCGTCTAGCGCCTTCTTGAGGGCCTCGACTTCGGTCGTCGCCGCTGGAGCACATCATGAAATATTTTCATCTTACTAAATAATTCATTCGTGGTGAATGCGAACAAGGTTTTTTTGCATACCTTGGTTATCCTCCAACTGCTTCTTCACCTGGCCAAGTTCTTCTTCGGCCCACTCCAGACTCTGCTTCAGTCCGGAGACTTCCATAGTATGAGAGGCAGCGGTCGCTACAGTTGCCCGCTTACCAAAAAACAAAGAGGGAGAGGTGCTACAAAGTGAGTCTCCTACGAACATGTATTTGATCCTCTGTCCGTCTCCTTCTTTCGAACAACGAACAGTGTATCAGGGGCTACTATCTATGCTATAACACTCTTTGAAACCTCACAACATACCTCAAAGCCCGTTATAAGACTGATACAGGCTTCATTCAGCCCGCTCTCAGCAGACTGAATCTTCTCAACCACCGCACCCATAAGGGCACGGTGTTCCTCAATGATGGAGGCGCTCTTCAGCGCTGCTGATAAGGTAGCCGGCACCTCTGGTTGGGCAGAGGTTCCCGGTGGAACAGGCGCCCCCTCTTCTGTCGAGGGAGGTTGCCCGCCTGAATCTGGAGTCGTGTTGGTCTTCGGAACTGTGTCCGGCTGGGGGACGAATTCAAGATAGCCCCCGCCGTTGATGTCCATGGGTGCCTTTTTCCTAGTGTGACCAGCCGCCGAGGTTTGACCCTCCGGCGCCGCCTTGACGGTCTCCCCAGTTCCTCTTTGGCCGAGGACCCTTGGGGACGATACCTTGGTGTCGTCCACGTGTTTTGGGGAGGGAGCCGTCAGGGGAGTCCCGCTGTCCATCATGTCCGAGCCTAATGAATCCTCCGATGAGGATTGCTCGGTGTGGGACTTGGCCAGACTTCAAAAAAGGCGTGACTCTATGCGTTAGCGCTATTCGATCGTAAATTTGGATACACAAGCATGTCTGGGTCTTATATACTTACGAATTAACCAGGGGCTGGACCCTGGGATCCCACTCTGTGCTGGTGTCGGTTGCGGTGTGGGGTTCATCTGGAAAGGGCATTTTTCCCCTCTTAAGTGACTCGGCCTCCAAGCGTGTGGAGGCCGTCCTTTTCTTTCTCCCCTTCGCTGGGGGAGATCGGCTTTCCTCCTTTTTTTCGTCCTCTTCGGAGGAGGAGCGGGCCTCAGAATCTTCGAACACTTTATCCGAAGTGCCTTTGTGAAGAAGACCGCCCCTGTTCTCCTTGGCCACCATCTTGGCCTTCTTCTTAGGCGCCTTATAAGGCGCCGGAACCAGCATCTTCATTAGAAGTCGGTCGGCTTGTTTTTCTAGCAGCGGGGCCGGACAGTAGATCTGCTCCGCCTTGTTCGTCCAGCCCTGAGAGAATTGTCAGAAATACATTAAGCATTTCCCTTGAAATATGTGGTTGAGGCGTACGTCTTACCGATATATAAAGACTTACCGAACTCGCGGGACGGGACAGTTTGTACACACGGTCCTTGGCCGAGTCCGGCCATGATTTGCCGGACTTAAATAGCACCTTCCAGATATCTTCGGGCGTTGAGCCGAAGAGCTCCGTCAAGGTTTGGTGCTTGGCCGGGTCGAATTCCCATAAATTTCAAGCCCTGCGTTGGCATGGAAGAATCCAGCGAACCAACATCACTTGCACTACGTCAACGAGTTTGATGTTTTTGTCTCCCATGCTCTTGACACGCGTCTGGAGCATTGTCAATTCGTCTGACAAAGACCAGTCCAGGCCCTTCTCGGGCCAGGATGTAAGCTGCAAGGGAGCTCCGGATCGGAATTCAAGAGCTGCGACCCATTTTGTGCCGCGTGGCTCAGTGACATAGAATGACTATTGCTGCCATCCTTTGATGGAGTCATTGAAGGTACCTGTTGGCCATGTGACGTTGGGCATCTTGCTCACCATGGCTCCTCCGCACTCCGCGTGCTCACCGCTCACCACCTTGGGCTTCACATTAAAAATCTTCAGCCATAAGCCGAAGTGTGGGGGGATGCAGAGGAAGGCCTCGCACACGACGATGAAGGTCGAGATGTTGAGGAAGGAATTGGGAGATAGATCATGAAAATCTATCCCATAGTAATACATAATACCGCGAACGAACGGGTGAAGGGGAAACCCTAACCCACGGACAAAGTGAGGAAGGAATACAACCCTCTTGTCTGGTTCCGAAGTAGGGAAAATTTGCCCCGTCATCGGAAGGCAGTGGCCGATCTTCTTGGCCAGATATCCGACCTCCCGAAGTTTCTTGATATCCTTCTCCCAGACGGTAGAGGCCATCCACTTGCCTCCTGCTCCGGATCCGGACATTTTCGGAGGGCCTTTGTGGGCAGAGAAGGTGAATGCTTGGGCGCTGGAGCTCGAGCGAGAGAGAATAGATGAGCAGAAGAAGGCGTGGGTGAAAAAGGGGAGTCCTTATCTCCTTATAAAGGCTGCAGGGATCTTGCGCCTCCCCACTTGCCCTGAGAACTCGCTTATTCCCCAAGCGTCATGTTGATGGCACGGTTGGGTTACCCACGCGTGTATTGATGAGAATCCCGTGATAAGGGGACACGATCTCTGCTTTGACAAGACGTGTCAATAAAACCGCCTCCCAATATGTGCAGTAGCAGGTTGAGAAAACGGTTCGAATAATAACCGGGTCGCGGCGTGATGTCACACTATGAAAAAATTGTCAGCAGATTAGACTTGTGAAATATTGTACTCTCTACGGTGGTATGTGGAATTTGTTTTGCAGAGCCAGACACGATTCTTGTGTTCAAGATCTACTTTGAAGTATTCGGAGAAGGAACCCGCCTTGCAATGCCGAAGACAATCTGCGCGCCGGACTCATTGTCATTGAAGCCTGGTTCAGGGGCTACTGAGGGAGTCCTGGATTAGGGGGTCCTCGGACAACCGGACTATATGCTTATGCCGGGCTGTTGGACTATTAAGATACAAGATGGAAGACTCCGTCTCATGTCCGGATGGGACTCTCCTTTGCGTGGAAGGCAAGCTTGGCGATCCGGATATGTAGATTTCCTTCTCTGTAACCGACTCTATGTAACCCTAGCCCCCTCCGGTGTCTATATAAACCGGAGGGATTAGTCCATAGGATAAGAGCAACAATCATAATCATAGGCTAGCTTATAGGGTTAGCCTCTACGATCTCGTGGTAGATCTATTCATGTAATACTCATATCATCAAGATCAATCAAGCAGGAAGTAGGGTTTTACCTCCATCGAGAGGGCCCGAACCTGGATAAACATCGTGTCCCCCGCCTCCTGTTACCATTAGCTTTAGACGCACAGTTCGGGACCCCCGACCCGAGATCCGCCGGTTTTGACACGGACAACCACCCTCTTTTTTCTCCCCCCTACAGGGGCGATAGATTTCTTCCTCCTCCTCCTCTTCCATGTCATCTTCGGCGGTGGAGGAGCAATCATCGGCGTCTTTGGACACTATGTCCAAAGCACCCTTGCAGTGGAGACCATCTCTGGTCCCCTGGGCCTTCTTCTTGGCCTTCTTCTCTGGCACCTCGTAAGGTGCCGAAAAAAGCATCTTCATCAGAAGTGGGGTTTGTGGGCCTTCGGGCAGCGGAGCTGGACAGTCAATCTGATCCTCTATCTCTATCCAGGCCTGAATGAATCAAGGGGGAAGCTTAGACTCCCGCCTCAAATATGCCTGTAAAGGGTATAACTTGAAAAATATATAAAAACTTACCGGATTAGCCTGGCGTTTTGAGCTAAGCCCATGATCCTCGGTCGTGGGCGGTGGTGTCTCTCCGGCTTTAAAAAGCACTTTCCAGATATCTTCGTGTGTTGTGCCGAAGAGCTCTAGCAGCGTCTGGTGCTCGGCCGGATCGAATTCCCACAAATTGCAGGACCGTTGTTGGCACGGAAGGATTCGGCGAATGAGCATGACTTGTACCACGTTGACAAGCTTGATTCTCTTGTTTATCATGTTCTGGATGCACGTCTGGATCCCGGACACTTCGTCTGAAGAGCCCCAGGTTAGGCCCTTCTCTTGCGAGGAGGTGAGCCGCATTGGTACTCCAGATCGGAATTCGGGGGCCGCCGCCCAGTTGGAGTCACACGACTCGGTGATGTAGAACCACCCCGACTGCCACCCCTTCACCGTCTCCAGAAAGGAGCCTACAGGCTAGGTAACATTGGGCATCTTTCCCACCATAGCGCCTCCACACTCCGCTTGTTGACCGCTCACCACCTTCGGCTTCAGATTGGAAGTCTTCAGCCATAACCCAAAATGGGGTGGGATGCGGAGAAAGGCCTTGCACACGATAACAAATGCTGATATGTTGAGGATGGAGTTGGGGGCCAGATCATGGAAGTCCAACTCGTAATAATGCATCAGTCTGCGGACAAATGGGTGGAGGGGAAATCCCATCCCGCGAACGAAGTGAGAAATAAACACTACCCTTTCTTGGGGTTCTTGGGTAGGGACAATCTTTCCCTTGGCCGGAAGCTGATGGTTGACCATCTTGGCTAAGTATCCGGCCTCCCGGAGCTTCTTTATGTCCTTCTCCTTGATGGAAGAGGCCATCCACTTGCCTCCTGCTCCAGATCTGGACATGATCAGAATGCTTTTTGTGCAGGAGGGATGAGAGCTTGAGCGCTGGAGCTCAAGAATGGGGAAGCAGAAGAGAAGGCGTGGGTGAAAGAGGGGAATCCTTGTTCCTTTATAAAGGCGGTAAAAATCATGCGCCTCCCCACTCGCCCTAAAAACTAGCTTATTCCCCGAGCTCCGTGCTTATGGAACGGTTGGGTTACCTATACCCGCATTGATGAGAATCCCGTGATAAGGGGACATGATCTCTGCTTTGACAAGACGTGCCAATGAAACCGCACCTTGAAATACGGAGGGGCAGGATAAAATGGTTCAAATAAAGACTAGGTCGTGGTGTGACGTCACGCTGTGAGTTGTCAGCAGATTGGACTCATGGGGTATTATACTCTCTACAGTGGCATGTGGAATTTGTTTTGCAGAGCCGGACACGATTCTTATGATTGAAGAACTTCTTTGGAATATTCGGAGAAGGAACCGGCCTTGCAATGCCGAAGACAATCTGTGTGCCGGACTCATCACCATTGAAGCCTGGTTCAGGGGCTACTGATGGAGTCCTGGATTAAGGGGTCCTCGGACAGCCGGACTATATGCATATGCCGGACTGTTGGGCAATGAAGATACACGATAGAAGACTTCGTCGCGTGTCCAGATTGGACTCTCCTTTGCGTGGAAGGCAAGCTTGGCGGTTCGGATATGAAGATTCTATTCTCTGTAACCGAGTCTGTGTAACCCTAGCCCCCTCCGATGTCTATATAAACTGGAGGGTTTAGTCCGTAGGACAAGAATAATCATAATCATAGGCTAGCTTCTAGGGTTTAGCCTCTACGATCTCGTGGTAGATCAACTCTTGTAATACTCATATCATCAAGATCAATCAAACAGGAAGTAGGGTAATACCTCCATCGAGAGGGCCCGAACCTGGGTAAACATTGTGTCCCCCGCCTCCTGTTACCATTAGCCTTAGACGCACAGTTCGGGACCCCCTACCCGAGATCTGCCGATTTTGACACCGACAATGTCATCCCCTAGGATTGTGGTAACCCGTCGTGACGTCACCTATCATTAATATCACACAAGGCCCAAATCTTAACATACCTTCTCTTTTAATGAACCTCTGAAAATCGAGGCATATGTGCTGTCACATATCCATTTTTTTAGCCTCCTCGATTCCCGTGCATGCCACTTATCCTTTCAGCCTTATAAATAGGGCTAGGGGTCCCTTTCCACTTCCCCCTTGCCTCCTCGTCTCAGTACTCTACCTCACGACGCCTTAGCGCCCGAGCTCTGCCGCCGCCGTCGACCTTTGCCACTACTTCGACAACAGCCACTGCTGAAGGAAATATTCCCTAGAGGCAATAATAAAGTTATTTATTTCCTTAATTCATGATAAATGTTTATTATTCATGCTAGAATTGTATTAACCAGAAACTTAGTACATGTGTGAATACATAGACAAAACCTAGAGTCCCTAGTATGCCTCTACTTGAGTAGCTCGTTAATCAAATATGGTTATGTTTCCTAACCATAGACATGTGTTGTCATTTGATGAATGGGATCACATCATTAGGAGAATTATGTGATGGACATGACCCATCCGTTAGCTTAGCATTATGATTGTGTTAGTTTCATTGCTACTGCTTTCTTCATGACTTATACAAGTTCCTCAGACTATGAGATTATGCAACTCCCGAATACCGGAGGAACACTTTGTGTGCTACCAAACATCACAACATAATTGGGTGATTATAAAGGTGCTCTACAGGTGTCTCCGAAGGTGTTTGTTGGGTTGGGATAGATCGAGATTAGGATTTGTCACTCCGTGTTTCAGAGAGGTATCTCTGGGCCCTCTTGGTAATACTCATCACCATAAGCCTTGCAAGCAATGTGACTAATGAGTTAGTTGCAGGATGTAGTATTATGGAACGAGTAAAGAGACTTGCCGGCAACGAGATTGAACTATGTATTGAGATACCAAAGATCGAATCTCGGGCAAGTAACATACCGATGACAAAGGGAACAACGTATGTTGTTATGCAGTTTGACCGATAGAAGATCTTCGTAGAATATGTAGGAACCAATATGGGCATCCAGGTTCCGCTATTGGTTATTGATCGGAGACGTGTCTCGGTCATGTCTACATAGTTCTCGAACCCGTAGGGTCCACATGCTTAACGTTCGATGAGGATTAGTATTATGAATTTATGTGTTTTGATGTACCGAAGATAGTTCGGAGTTCCGTATGTGATCGTGGACATGACGAGGAGTCTCGAAATGGTCGAGACATGAAGATTGATATATTGGACGACTATGTTTGGACATCAGAATGGTTCCGGATGAGTTCGGGCATTTACCAGAGTACCGGGGGGTTACCAGAACCCCCCGGGGAGTGTATGGGCCTTATTGGGCCATAGTGGGAGAGAGGAGGCAGCGGCCAGGTGGAGGGCGTGCCCCCCAAGCCCAATCCGAATTGGGTGGGGGGCTGGCCCCCCTTTCCTTCCTCCCTCTCCCCCTTCCTTCTCTCCTAGTCCAAGTAGGGAACGGGGGGGGGGGATCCTACTCCCGGTGGGAGTAGGACTCCTCCAGGGCGCGCCATAGAGGGCCAGCCCTCCACCTCGTCCATTCCTTTATATATGGGGGAAGGGGCACCCCAAAGACACACAAGTTGACATTGTTTAGCTGTGTGCGGTGCCCCTCTCCACAGTTACACACCTCGGTCATATCATCGTAGTGCTTAGGCAAAGCCCTGCGCCGGTAACTTCATCATCACCGTCACCACGCCGTCGTGCTGACAAAACTCTCCCTCGGCCTCAACTGGATCAAGAGTACGAGGGACGTCCCCAAGCTGAACGTGTGCTGAATGCATAGGTGTAGTGCGTTCGGTGCTTAGATCGGTTGGATTGCGAAGATGTTCGACTACATCAACCGCGTTAACTAAACGCTTTCGCTTTCGGTCTATGAGGGTACATGGACACACTCTCCCCTCTCGTTTCTATGCATCACATAGATAGATCTTGCGTGATCGTAGGAGTTTTTTTGAAATTATCGCGTTCCCCAACAGTGGCATCCGAGCCAGGTCTACGCGTAGATGTTATATGCACGAGTAGAACACAAAGTGTTGTGGGCGATAATAGTCATACTGCTTACCAGCATGTCATACTTTGATTCGGCAGTATTGTTGGATGAAGCGGCTTAGACCGACATTACGCGTACGCTTACGCGAGACGGTTCTACCGATGTGCTTTGCACATAGGTGGCTGGTGAGTCTCTGTTTCTCCTACTTTAGTTGAATCGAGTGTGGCTACGCCCGATCCTTGTTGAAGGTTAAAACAGCACACTTGAAAAAAAATCATTGTGGTTTTGATGCGTAGGTAAGAACGGTTCTTGCCAGAAGCCCGTAGCAGCCACATAAAACTTGCAACAACAAAGTAAAGGACATCTAACTTGTTTTTGCAGGGCTTGCTATGATGTGATATGGTCAAGCATGATGTGATATAAATTGTTGTATGAGATGATCATGTTTTGTAACAAAGTTATCGGCAACTGGCAGGAGCCATATGGTTGTCGCTTTATTGTATGCAATGCAATCGCCATGTAATTGTTTTACTTTATCACTAAGCGGTAGCGATAGTCGTAGTAACAATAGTTGTCGAGACGACAACGATGCTACAATGGAGATCAAGGTGTCGCGCCGGTGACGTTGGAGATCACGATGATGCTTCGGTGATGGAGATCATGAGCACAAGATGATTATGGCCATATCATGTCACATATTTTGATTGCAAGTGATGTTTATCCTTTATGCATCTTATTTTGCTTAGAACATCGGTAGCATTATAAGATGATCCCTTACTAAATTTCAAGGTACAAGTGTTCTCCCTGAGTATGCACTGTTGCTACAGTTCATCGTGCCGAGACACCACGTGATGATCGGGTGTGATAAGCTCTACGTTCACATACAACGGGTGCAAGCCAGCTTTGCACACGCAGAATACTCGGGTTAAACTTGATGATCCTAGCATATGCAGATATGGCCTCAGAACACTGAGACCGAAGGTCGAGCGTGAATCATATAGTAGATATGATCAACATAGTGATGTTCACCATTGAAAACTACTCCATCTCATGTGATGATTGGACATGGTTTAGTTGATTTGGATCACGTGATCACTTAGATTAGAGGGATGTCTATCTAAGTGGGAGTTCTTAAGTAATATGATTAATTGAACTTTAAATTTATCATGAACTTAGTACCTGATAGTATTTTGCATGTCTATGTTGTTGTAGATCAATGGCGTGCTACCGTTCCTTTGAATTTTCATGCATTCCTAGAGAAAGCTAAGTTGAAATATGATGGCTGCAACTACACGGACTGGGTCCGTAACTTGAGGATTATCCTCATTGTTGCATGGAAGAATTACGTCCTGGAAGCACCGTTAGGTGTACCACCCGTGCCCGCAACTGCAGACATTGTGAATGCCTGGCAGACACATGTTGATGACTACTCGATAGTTCAGTGTGCCATGCTTTACGGCTTAGCATCGGGACTTCAAAGACGTTTTGAACGTCATGGAGCATATGAGATGTTCCAAGAGTTGGAGTTAATATTTCAACCAAATGCCCGAGTTGAGAGATATGAAGTCTCCAACAAGTTCTACAGCTGCAAAATGGAGGAGAATAGTTCTGCCAGTGAATACATACTCAAAATATCTGGGTATCATAATCACTCGACTCAGCTGCGAGTTGATCTTCCAGTTGATTTTGTCATTGACAGAGTTCTTCAATCACTACCACCAAGCTATAAAGGCTTCATAATGAACTATAATATGCAAGGGATGGACAAGACTAGTCCCGAGCTCTTCGCAATACTAAAGGCTGCGAAGGTAGAAATCAAAAAGGAGAATCAAGTGTTGATGGTTAATAAGACCACTAGTTTCAAGAAAAAGGGCAAAGGGAAGAAGGGGAACTTCAAAAAGAATGGCTAAAATGTTGCTGCTCAAGAGAAGAAACCCAAGTCTGGACCTAAGCCTGAAACTGAGTGCTTCTACTGCAAAGGGACGGGTCACTGGAAGCGGATCTGCCTCAAGTATTTGGCGGATAAGAAGGATGACAAAGTGAAAGGTATATTTGATATACATGTTATTGATGTGTACTTAAATAATGCACGCAGTAGCGCCTGGGTATTTGATACTGGTTATGTTGCTCATATTTGCAACTCGAAGCAGGGGCTACAGATTAAGCGAAGATTGGCTAAGGACGAGGTGACGATGCGCGTGGGAAATGGTTCCAAAGTCGATGTGATCGCGGTCGACACGCTACCTCTACATCTACCATCGGGATTAGTATTAGACCTGAATAATTGTTATTTGGTGCCAGCATTGAGCATGAACATTATATCTGGATCTTGTTCAATTGGAGATGGTTATTCATTTAAATCAGAGAATAATGGTTGTTCTATTTATATGAATAATATCTTTTATGGTCATGCACCCCTGCTGAGTGGTCTACTTTTGTTGAATCTCGATAGTAGTGATACACATATTCATAGTGTTGAAGCCAAAAGATTGAAGTTTAATAATGATAGTGCAACTTATTTGTGGCACTGCAGTTTGGGTCATATCGGAGTAAAGCGCATGAACAAACTCCATACTGATGGACTTTTGGAATCACTTGATTATGAATCACTTGGTGCTTGCGAACCGTGCCTTGTGGGCAAGATGACTAAAACTCCGTTCTCCGGAACAATGGAACGTGCTGCTGACTTGTTGGAAATAATACATACCGATGTATGTGGTCCAATGAGTATTGATGCTCGTGGTGGATATCATTATTTTCTTACCTTCACAGATGATTTGAGCAGATATGGTTATATCTACTTGATGAAGCATAAGTATGAAACATTTGAAAAGTTCAAAGAATTTCAGAGTGAAGTGGAAAATCATCGTAACAAGAAAATAAAGTTTCTACGACATAATCATGGAGGAGAATATTTCAGTTACGAGTTTGGTCTTCATTTGAAACAACATGGTATAGTTTCACAACTAACGCCACCTGGAACACCATGGCGAAATGGTGTGTCCGGACGTCGTAACCGTACTTTATTAGATATGGTGCGATCTATGATGTCTCTTACTGATTTACCGCTATCGTTTTGGGGTTATACTCTAGAGACGGCTGCATTCACTTTAAATAGGGCACCATCAAAATCCGTTGAGACGACGCCTTATGAACTGTGGTTTGGCAAGAAACCAAAGTTGTCGTTTCTTAAAGTTTGGGGCTGCGATGCTTATGTGAAAAAGCTTCAACCTGATAAGCTCGAACCCAAATCGGAGAAGTACGTCTTCATAGGATACCCAAAGGAAACTATTGGGTACACCTTCTATCACATATCTGAAGGCAAAATCTTTGTTGCTAAGAATGGATCCTTTCTAGAGAAGGAGTTTCACTCGAAAGAAGTGAGTGGGAGGAAAGTGGAACTTGATGAGGTAACTGTACCTTCTCCCTTATTGGAAAGTAGTTCATCACAGAAATCGGTTCCTGTGATTCCTACACCAATTAGTGAGGAAGCTAATGATGATGATCATGAAGCTTCAGATCAAGTTACTACTGAACCTCGTAGGTCTTCCAGAGTAAGATCCGCACCAGAATGGTACGGTAATCCTGTTCTGGAAGTCATGTTACTAGACCATGATGAAACTACGAACTATGAGGAAGCGATGATGAGCCCAGATTCCGCGAAATGGCTTGAGGCCATGAAATCTGAGATGGGATCCATGTATGAGAACAAAGTGTGGACTTTGGTGGACTTGCCCGATGATCGGCAAGCCATAGGAAATAAATGGTTTTTAAAGAAGAAGACCGACGCAGACGGTAATGTTACTATTTACAAAGCTTGACTTGTTGTGAAAGGTTTTCGACAAGTTCAAGGAGTTGACTACGATGAGACTTTCTCACCCGTAGCGATGCTTAAGTCTGTCTGAATCATGTTAGCAATTGCTACATTTTATGATTATGAAATTTGGCAAATGGATATCAAAACTGCATTCCTGAATGGATTTCTGGAAGAAGAGTTGTATATGATGCAACCGGAAGGTTTTGTCGATCCAAAGAGTGCTAGCAAAGTGTGCAAGCTCCAGCGATCCATTTATGGACTGGTGCAAGCCTCTCGGAGTTGGAATAAATGCTTTCATAGTGTGATCAAAGCATATGGTTTTATACACACTTTTGGAGAAGCCTGTATTTACAAGAAAGTGAGTGGGAGTTGTGTAGCATTTCTGATCTTATATGTAGATGACATATTGTTGACTGGAAATGATATAGAATTTCTGGATAGCATAAAGGGATACCTGAATAAGAGTTTTTCTATGAAATACCTTGGAGAAGTTGCTTACATATTGGGCATCAAGATATATAGAGATAGATCAAGATGCTTAATTGGACTTTCACAAAGCACATACCTTGATAAAGTTTTGAAGAAGTTCAAAATGGATCAGTCAAAGAAAGGGTTCTTGCCTGTGTTACAAGGTGTAAAGTTGAGTCAAACCCAAAGCCCAATCACCGCAGAAGATAGAGAGAAAATGAAAGTCATTCCCTATGCTTCAGACATAGGTTCTATCATGTATGCAATGATGTGTACTAGACTTGATGTATGTCTTGCTATAAGCATAGCAGGGAGGTACCGAAGTCATCCCGGAGTGGAGCACTGGCAGCGGTCAAGAACATCCCGAAATACCTGAAAAGTACTAAGGATATGTTTCTTGTTTATGGAGGTGAAAAGGAGCTAGTCGTAAACGGTTACGTCGATGCAAGCTTTGACACTGATCCGGATGACTCTAAGTCGCGAACTGGATACATATTTTTATTGAATGGAGGAGCTGTCAGTTGGTGCAGTTCCAAGCAGAGCGTTGTGGCGGGATCTACGTGTGAAGCAGAGTACATTGCTGCTTCGGAAGCAACAAATGGAAGAGTTTGGATGAAGGAGTTCATATCCAATCTAGGTGTCATACCTAGTGCATCGGGTCCAATGAAAATCTTTTGTGACAATACTGGTGCAATTGCCTTGGCAAAGGAATCCAGATTTCACAAGAGAACCAAGCACATCAAGAGACGCTTCAATTACATTCATCATCAAGTGTCGGAAGGGGACATAGAGATTTGCAAGATACACACGGATCTGAATGTTGCAGACCCCTTGACTAAGCCTCTCTCACGAGCAAAACATGATCGGCACCAAAGCTCCATGGGTGTTAGAAGCATTACTATGTAATCTAGATTATTGACTCTAGTGCAAGTGGGAGACTGAAGGAAATATGCCCTAGAGGCAATAATAAAGTTGTTATTTTATATTTCCTTATATCATGATAAATTTCTATTATTCATGCTAGAATTGTATTAACCGGAAACTTGATACATGTGTGAATACATAGACAAAACATCGTGTCCCTAGTATGCCTCTACTAGACTAGCTCGTTGATCAAAGATGGTTAAGTTTCCCAGACATGGACATGTGTTGTCATTTGATGAACATGATCACATCATTAGGAGAATGATGTGATGGACATGACCCATCCGTTAGCTTAGCATTATGATTGTGTTAGTTTCATTGCTACTGCTTTCTTCATGACTTATACAAGTTCCTCAAACTATGAGATTATGCAACTCCCGAATACCGGAGGAACACTTTGTGTGCTACCAAACGTCACAATGTAATTGGGTGATTATAAAGGTGCTCTATAGGTGTCTTCGAAGGTGTTTGTTGGGTTAGCATAGATCGACATTAGGATTTGTCACTCCGTGTTTCGGAGAGGTATCTCTGGGCCCTCTCGGTAATACTCATCACCATAAGCCTTGCAAGCAATGTGACTAATGAGTTAGTTGCGGGATGTAGTATTACGGAACGAGTAAAGAGACTAGCCGGTAACAAGATTGAACTATGTATTGAGATACCGACGATCGAATCTCGGGCAAGTAACATACCGATGACAAAGGGAACAACGTATGTTGTTATGCGGTTTGACCGATAAAAGATCTTCGTAGAATATGTAGGAACCAGTATGAGCATCCAAGTTCCACTATTGGTTATTGAACGCAGACGTGTCTCGGGCATGTCTACATAGTTCTCGAACCCGTAGGGTCCGCACGCTTAACGCTCGATGACGATTAGTATTATGAGTTTATGTGTTTTGATGTACCGAATATAGTTTGGAGTGCCGGATGTGATCACGGACATGACGAGGAGTCTCGAAATGGTCGAGACATGAAGATTGATATATTGGACGACTATGTTTGGACATCGGAATGGTTCCGGATGAGTTCGGGCATTTATCGGAGTACCGGAACCCCCCGGGGAGTGTATGGGCCTTATTGGGCCATAGTGGGAGAGAGGAGGTGGAGGGCGCCCCCCAAGCCCAATCCGAATTGGGTGGGGGGCCGGCCCCCCTTTTCTTCCTCCCTCTCTCCCCCTTCCTTCTCTCCTAGTCCAACTAGGGAAGGGAGGAATCCTACTCCCGGTGGGAGTAGGACTCCTCTAGGGCGCGCCATAGAGGGTCGGCCCTCCCCCCTCCTCCACTCCTTTATATATGGGGGAAGGGGGCACCCCAAAGACACACAAGTTGACATTGTTTAGCTGTGTGCGGTGCCACCCTCCACAGTTACACACCTCGGTCATATCGTCGTGTGCTTAGGCGAAGCCCTGCGCTGGTAACTTCATCATCACTGTCACCACGCCGTCGTGCTGACGAAACTCTCCATCGGCATCAACTGGATCAAGAGTACGAGGGACGTCCCTGAGCTGAACGTGTGCTGAACGCGGAGGTGCCTTACGTTTGGTGCATGGATTGGTTGGATCGCGAAGATGTTCGACTACGTCCACCGTGTTAACTAAACACTTCTGCTTTCGGTCTACATACGAGGGTACGTGGACACACTCTCACCTCTCGTTGCTATGCATCACATAGATAGATCTTGCGTGATCATATGACTTTTTTTGAAATTATCGCGTTCCCCAATAGCTGCATCAGCCTGAACTGACCAGAGTCCGTCCGTGCGCCTCCGCTGTTCAGCAGTTCCGGTGAGTTTTCCCCTTTCCTCCCACCATAGATCCCATTAGGGTTTCCACGAGTTCATCAAAGTTCATCTCCGCTTTTCTTTGTTCTTCATTGTAGTTTGAGATTTTTGATCCAAACTTTATACTCCTCCTGCACGGCAGCAGTTGTATTACTCATTTTTTATATTTAGAGCATCTCCTTTGTGTGAGAAATCCAATCTGGACACATGAACCGCTCCACTGCTACAACTTAGGTCTAGATATTTTCCATTATTTGAAGTGTCGTAGATCCAAAATTATAGCATCAATATGTGAAATCTGTTTTTCCAACACTTAGCAACTTTTCCACTCTCAGATCTATAAATCAATAATTGTGTGGGCGGCTTAACTCAGAAATTTAGCAACTTTTCCACTCTCAGATCTATAAATCAATAATTGTGTGGGCGGCTTAACTCAGAAACTGTAACCCACCAGATACCATTAGTCCCCTCTTAAGCCGCCAATAGCTCACCTTTATAGCTTCAATGCTACGTTTAATACCTCTGCATGCATTCTTCATTATTATTTGCCTTTAAACCAACAGCCGGCTTAAACATATAATCTTAAACTGGCATAATCTTCCTTTCAAATCATCAAAAATGACTAAGACATACACTGCCTGCAACTGGGTCCGATCCCGGGTCACTGAAGAAGACCTGAACAATTTCATTGCAATTGGTACCCTAGCCAAGAGAGAGGACCTCCACTAGAGGGTCCCAGGTGAACAAAATCCTCGTGAGCCCAAGGACAGAGAAGTGATTGTTTTCACTGACCACCTGATCCGGGGGTTCAGCCCGCCCAGTGATGTCTACTACGCAACTTTATTATTGTAGACACGAGTTGGGCCTCCAAGCGCAGAGCTTTGTAGGACAGTAGCAATTTTCCCTCAAGTGGATGACCAAGGTTTATCAATCCATGAGAGGTGTAGGATGAAGATGGTCTCTCTCAAACGACCCTGCAACCAAATACAAGAAATCTGTTGTGTCCCCAGCACACCCAATACAAGGGCAAATTGTATAGGTGCACTAGTTCGGCGAAGAGATGGTGATAAAAGTGTAATATGGATGGTAGAAATATATTTCTATAATCTGAATAAATAAAAACAGCAAGGTAGCAAATAGTAAACGGGCACAAAAACGGAGTTGCAATGCTTAAAAATGAGGCCTAGGGTCCATACTTTCGCTAGTGCAACCTCTCAACAATGCTAACATAGTTGGATCATATGATTATCACTCAAAATGCAATAAAGAATCACTCCCGAGTTCCTATTAGCAGAGAACAAAAGATAGGAATTGTTTGTAGGTCATGAAACCACCTCAAAGCTATTCTTTCCACTCGATCTATTCAAGAGTTCGTACTAAAATAACACAAAGCTATTTTTTCCGTTTGATCTATCCTAGAGTTCGTACTAGAATAACACCAAAGCAAATTTATATTCATAATACTCAATCCACACAAAGAACTATGAAGAGACCCCAAAGTTTCCGTCGGAGAAAAACCTGCATCAACCCCTATGCATAGATTACCCCAATATCACCGCGGGAATCCGCGAGTTGAGTGCCATAACACATATCAAGTGAATACCTCATTGTCACCTCAAGTATTCATATTGCAAGACATATATCATGTGTTCTCATCTTTGAATACTCAATCCAACAAGACAAAACTTTGAAGGGTAAAGATTCAATTCATCATAACAAGGGTATAGAGGGGAGAAACATCATATGATCCGACTATATTAACAAAGCCCATGACATAGATCACGAGAGAGAGAGAGAGAGAGATCAAACACATAGCTACTGGTACAAACCCTCAGCCCCGAGGGTGGACTACTCCCTCCTCATCGTGGTGGCCGCCGGGATGATGAAGATGGCCACCGGAGATAATTCCCCCTCCGGCAGGGTGCCGGAATGGGGTCTAGATTGGTTTTCACGGATATAGAGACCTTGCGGCAGCGGAACTTCTGATCTAGGGCTACCCGGAAGGGTTTCAGAATATTTGGGAATTTATAGTGCAAAGAGGGGGTGGGGGAGGCCACCAAAGGTGGCCACAACCCACCTGGGCGCCAGGGGGCCCTGGCGCGCCCTGGTGGGTTGTGCCCCCCTCGGTGCACTCTCCAGGTGCAGCTCAGGCCCATTGGGTTCCTTCCGGTCCAGAAAAAATCTCCGTAAAGTTTCGTTGTGTTTGGACTCCGTTTGATATTGATTTCCTGTGATGTAAAAAACAAGCAAAAAACAACAACTGGCACTGGGCACTGGGTCAATAGGTTAATCCCAAAAAATGATATAAAGTTGCTATAAAATGATTGTAAAACACCCAAGAATGATAAAATAACAGCATGAATACTTCATAAGTTATAGATACGTTGGAGACGTATCACCCGGCTCAAAGTTTTTTCGTGACGTACTTCATTTTTTCCAACTTCACCCTAGAGATATTGGACCCAATTCCATGTCCAACATTTGTAACTTCGAAGTATTTTGTGAAGCTTATCTTCAAGAGGATCCAACAGTTGAATTGTTTAGAGAGTTTTACTACTTAAACCATCAGACAAAGTTCACTAACGGGCCCAGCTTGGAACTTGGTGGAGTTTCAATTCAAAAGAGGAAAGAAGCAAGCTTTCCCTATGCCAAGCTGCCGAGTTAAACTTGGATGATGACGGTGATAACGATGAGTCGAAGGTATAACTTGACTCTCTTGGCTCATTTTTTATACATCTCATTGACAATGATTGTTATCAAGAGGAAACCGAGGCCAACCGTGTGGGTGACGATGAGGTAATTGTTCTTTCCTCTGGCTCAGAGTCTGTGCCAAAATAGAAAAATTGTCAGGCAAGCCGGAAAGTAAAGTTTTTACATCCTTTGGCTTATTTGGATCCCAACTTTATTTTGAAGAAGCAGCAACATGAAGCTTGCCGCACGACCCGGAATAGCGGAAGCGGGATCCTTTCCTCCGGCTTACCAAACACTCCAGCCCCTCATAAACGTCATTTAGAGGTCTTAACAAACTCTGACTTAACTTATGCCAAGGCCAGTATTTACGACAACCTCTTAATCCTCCGATTCAAATTATCAGGGAACATCTCACTCTTCCTCTGGCGACTCAATGGGGACTCATGTCCCGACCTTCAAACCGGTGCCAGGGTAAGACTATCAAGCCTTTACTTTCAATTATATACTCAACTGTTGTACTATCTTGTCTTGTGTTTCATTCACAGGGCTATGGCAAAGCCCAGTAAGAAGGCGGAGGTGACCAAAACTCCTGAGAATCCTTCTGAGCTGGAGTAGCAATCAGCAGAAACCTCTCATCACGCTCCTGAAGCCACAGTTGATGAACCGCCACTGGTTGATCACAATGGTGATGTTGACTAGATGGATGTTGACCCGGCCATTACCAATCCGCCAAGCCCCATCAAGCCGGCAACCCCTATAAAGTCGGCTGAAGAAAAAGACGATGATGTTACCATCACCGGGCATGGCTATACAGAGCCAGGCAAACCCACTGTCATTTCCAAGCAAAGCCAATGAAGAAATTTCCATTGCTAACAAGAGCAAGTGGTCAGCCAATCTAGACAGTTATGCCAATTTCAGTGCCCAAGAGATTCACTATGGGTATTTGAACCGCCTTTACACAAGCCGCGACTATGAAGCCGGCTTAGTAAACTTGATGAAGGAGCGCTATGAGGTAAACATTGCAACTCTTTTCGTATGGATATACTTCCATTAGCCGCCAAGTTTACTGGACATGATAGAATAGAATGTGTTGTAAACTTCAATAGCTTCATAGATCAATTCCAGTAGACCCCAAGGGCCGGTTTATTCTTTTAAGATAAACCGGAACTTCCAATAGCAGTACTTGAACCTTGCAATTGTAGCCCCCAAGGGTCGGCTTAATCTGTCAAGATGAGCCGAGACTTTATATAATAATGATTAAATTTTCATCTATAGCCCTCAAGGCCGGCTTAATCTATCAAGATAAACCGGGTCTCAATACCATACATATCCAGAAAATTTAAACACATAGCCCCCAAGAATCGGCTATAATCAGCATATAACAACCAGGTCATCAAAAACTTGTCTTAAAAAAGAACAAAGGGCATTAGCCCCCAAGTGCCAAGTAAAATAATTGTATTGTGCTTGGGACTTCAAATAAATTCATGGAAATCCCACTCATTGTTTATCTCTTGTAGGCCGAGCTTAATGGCAAAGAATCCCAAGTCGCCGACCTTCAAGAAAACATCAAGACTCAGCAAGCAGAAACCTCCAAGGCCAAAAAATGAACTGACCACTACTTTAGCAGATATGGAGAAGTCGAGGAAAGACTTCAAAGCTGATCAAGCGGGCTGGGAAACAGACAAGTCAGCCCTGTTAAAGAGAGCAGAGGATGCTGAAGCGGCTCTTAAGCCGGTAGCTGAAGAGCTCACCGGCTTAAAACATCAAGTCAACGCCATGACTGTTGCCATATTTGGTAAGTAACTTCATCTCAATATTTGCTTTGGATGCATTTTAATAAATATTCATCTGGCTTATAAATTTTTCTTGATGATGCAGGCTCCAGAGTTGCCCACCTTGGCACATACATGCGCAAAAAATTGAAAGCCGCCTATACGCTCATAGAGTAGTTATACACCGGCGCACAATGAGCCATCTGCACAGCTGCTCACAAGAAACAACCTCCAACCCTCATCGAGGACACATTAGAGAAGCTATCTCTGTTGCCTCTACGGATCGAAGAATTGAACAAATCAGCTGCCAGAGCCGGTGCACTCACCGCGCTAACCCGGGCCAAAGCATGGCAAGTTGATCTTGAGCCGGCAGACTTGGTAAACGGCTGCCCGAGCGTAAAAGAAGACGTGCCACCCTTCAGCGCAGAATACTTTGCCACAATTGTGAGGGAAATGCGTCCTCTGGCCAGTAAGCTAGCTGAAGATACCAATCTTTCACATTATCAACCGGTTTATGACGTCGACAACAAGAAGGTCAAAGTGCCTCGATTCACAGGACATGACTCCTCCATGGACTAAATCAAATTTTGACCATATATCAATATAGCACAAGTATGTAAGTCATCAAAAATATTCAAAGGCAAAAGAAAACAGAAAAAATCAAGGCATTCAAAGGTTGCCAGGCCTCAACATCAAGTGTTATTCAAGGGCTGCATAGCCACTGAGTTATTCCTTAATTCAAACCTGTAAGTCCGGCCTCACATGACCAAATCACCATTTTAACTTTGACAAGTTCGGGGTCTTTAAAAGATTAACTGTCAAGCGTATGATGAGTCATTCCAGGATTACCTGGTTGGAGTGCCAAACTTACACAGGCAGGATAACTCGGGTTGTTGGTGAATACACCTAGCGACCAAGCTTATTACGAGGGATAACAAAGCTTTTGTTCATTTAACAAAGAGCCCCCAAGTAATGTTGTGATCCAGGCATATAAGTTGGATTAGTAGGGTAGTCACAGCTATGCTCAATGAGTAGGAAGCCCCCAAGTTTTTGCAATCAAGGCGTACAAGCCGGATCAAAAGGGTCATAGCTATGCTCCATGAGAAGGAAGCCCCCAACTGACCTTATGAAGTAAATAAAGACTCAGATTCTCAGAAATGAAATGACAGAGGCCCAGAATCATCCGGGATGTCGGCTTTATACTTATGATAATATATACATTGATAAAAATATGTACGTCACAAGAGCTAGTGGCTTAGGTATAATACGGCTGAAGATGAGCAATATTCCATGGTCGGTTGGTCTCCTCCTCCGACGTGCGTGAGTCCTTGTGGTCTCGAACATCAATAAGGTAGTATGACCCATTGTTCAGATTTTTGCTGACCACAAATGGTCCTTCCCAAGGTGGGGATAGCTTGTGCATATCAGTTTGATCCTGGATGAGCCGGAGCACCAAATCTCCTTCTTGAAAGGTCCTAGTCTTAACCCGGCGGCTGTGATAACGACGCAGATCTTGCTAGTAAATCGCCGAACGAGCCGCCACAAGGTCAGCTCCTCATCTAACAGGTCAATAGCATCCTGACGTGCTGTCTCATTATCAGTTTCAATATAAGCCGCCACACGAGGCGAATTGTGACGTATGTCACTAGGGAGAGCCGCCTCAGCTCCGTAAACCATGAAGAAAGGCGTGTAACCCGTAGACCTTTTGGGGGTGGTATTGATACTCCAAATCACTGAAGGCGGCTCCTCCACCCAACAACCCAGTGTCCTCTGCGAAGGGACCATAAGTCGGGGCTTGATACCTCCCAAGACTTCTTGATTAGCTCGTTCAGCTTGGCCATTAGACTGGGGGTGAGCCACTGACGACACATCAAGCCAGATATTCTCGTGTTGACATAATTCTTTCATTGCCCCTTTAGACAGATTAGTACCATTATCAGTAATGATACTATGAGGATATCCAAAATGAAAGATCACATTTTTAATGAATTGAACCGCCGTGGCTACATCACATTTGCTGGCCGGCTAAACCTCAACCCACTTTGTAAACTTGTCAACTGCTACCAAGAGGTGAGTCTTTTTATCCTTAGACCTTTTGAAAGGCCCAACCATATCCAGCCCCCAGACTGTAAACGGCCAAGTAATTGGAATCATCCTCAATTCTTGAGCCGGCACATGAGCTCGTCTTGAAAATTTCTGACAACCATCACACTTACTGACCAGATCTTCTGCATTAGCATGAGCCGTCAGCCAATAAAACCCATAAAGAAAGGCCTTAGCAACGGGAGACTTAGAGCCGGCATGATGACCACAATCTCCTTCATGGATCTCCCTTCAAATTTCACGGCCCTCCTCAGGAGAAACGCATCGTTGAAACACTCCAGTAACACTACATCTGTGGAGCTCACCCTTGATGATAGTCATTGACTTAGATCTCCGGGTTATCTGCCTGGCCAAAGTTTCATCCTCAGGTAACTCGCCTCGAGTCATATAAGCCAGATATGGAACGGTCCAATCAGGAATAGCACGGAGAGCCGCCACCAACTGTGACTTTGGGTCAGGAACTACCAAGTCCTCCTCTATAGGCAACTTTACCGATGGGTTATGTAAAACATCAAGGAAAACATTAGGGGGGACCGGCTTACGCTAAGATCCCAGTCGGCTTAAGGTATCAGCAACCTCATTTTTCCTGCGATCAACATGCTCCACTTGATAACCCTTGAAATGACCAGCAATATTATCAACCTCTTGGCGATAAGCCGCCATGAGTGGATCCTTTGAATCCCAAGTCCTTGACACTTGCTGAGCCACCAAATCTGAGTCACCAAAACATCTTACCCGGCTTAGATTCATCTCTTTAGCCATACGAAGGCCATGGAGTAAGGCTTCATACTCAGCTGCATTGTTAGTACAAGGGAACATCAACCTTAAAACATAACAAAATTTTTCACCTCGTGGGGAAGTCAATATAACTCCAGCCCCTAAGTCTTCCAATTGCCTGGATCCATCAAAATGAATAGTCCAATATGTATTATCTGGCTTGTCCTCAGGCATCTGCAGCTCTATCCAATCATTGATAAAGTCCACGAGTGCTTGAGATTTTATAGTCGTCCGAGGCACATACTTCAAACCATGGGGTCCAAGCTCAATGGCCCACTTAGCTACCTGACCTGTGGCTTCTTGTTTTGGATAATATCCCCCAATGGAGCAGAGCTAATCACAGTGATGGGATGACCAAGGAAATATTGTTTCAACTTGCGACTAGCCATGAACACGCCATAAACCAGCTTCTACCAATGTGGGTATCTCTGCTTAGACTCAATGAGCACCTCACTAACATAATAAACTGGCCTTTGAACCGGATACTTCTTGCCTGACTCCTTCCTTTCACCCACAACTGCCACACTGACAGCCCTGTTGCTTGCAGCCACATGTAATAGCAAGGGCTCCTTGTCAATAGGAGCTGCAAGAACCGGCGGCTCAGCCAATAGCTTAGTGCCTCAAACACCTCATTAGCAGCGCCGCTCCAAACAAAATCATCGGTCTTTTTCATCATCTGATACAAAAGGGATAGCCTTCTCTCCCAGGCGGCTTATAAACCGGCTCAAAGCCGCGATACGACCCGCCAAATGCTGGACGTCATTGATACACACCGACTTAGCCAAAGAGGTGATAGCCCTGATCTTCTCTGGGTTAGCCTCAATGCCCCTCTCAGAAACCAGGAAACCCAATAACTTGCCTACTGGCACGCCAAAAACACACTTGGTCGGGTTAAGCATCATCTTGTAGACCCGGAGATTGTCAAAGGTCTCTTTCAGATCCTCAATCAATGTTTCCTTCTTCCTGGATTTCACAACAATATCATCCACATAAGCATGAACATTGCGCCCAATCTGGCCATGAAGGCAATTCTGAACACACCATTGGTAAGTCGCCTGGGCACTCTTGAACCCAAAAGGCATAGACACATAGCAGAAGGCTCCAAAGGGAGTGATGAAAGTTGTCTTGTCCTGGTCCTTAACTGCCATTTTGATCTGATGATAACCAGAGTAAGCATATAAAAAACTCAAACACTCACAACCCGCCGTAGCATCAATAATTTGATCAATACGCGGGAGAGCAAAAGGATCAGCCGGACATGCCTTGTTAAAGTCTGTATAAACCACACACATACGCCAAGTGCCATTTTTCTTAAGTACTAGCACCGGGTTAGCCAACCACTCAGGATGAAAAACTTCAATGATGAACCCTGCTGCCAAGAGCCGGGCCACCTCTTCACCAATTGCCTTGCGCCTCTCCTCATTAAACTGACGAAGAAACTGCTTGACCGGCTTAAACTTGGGATCCACATTAATAGTGTGCTCAGTGAGTTCCCTGGATACACCTGGCATGTCAGAAGCCTTCCATGCAAAGATGTCTCGGTTCTCACGGATGAACTCGATGAGCGCGCTTTCCTATTTTGGATCCATATTAGCACTGATGCTAAACTGCTTGGACAAGTCGCCACGCACAAAACCAACCAGCTTAGTGTCATCAACCGACTTAAACTTTAACAGGGGGTCATTCTCAGTGGTTGGCTTCTTCAAAGGGGTCATATCAGCCGGGTCAACATTGTCCTTATAGAACTTCAACTCCTCCGTGGCGCAGGCCGACTCAGCATAAGCAGCATCACCCTCTTCACAATCCAGAGCAATTCTTCTATTATCATGCACCGTGATAGTGCCCTTATGACCCGACATCTTAAGCTGCAAATACACATAACATGTCCGTGCCATAAACTTGGTGTAAGCCGGCCGCTCGAACAAAGCATGATACGGTCTCTTGATCTTCACCTCCTCAAAGGTCAACTTCTCAGCTCTGGAATCATGGTCATCTCCAAAAGCCACCTCCAGTATTGTCTTTCTTACTGGATACGCCGACTTACCGGGCACCACCCCATGAAAAACAGTAGAAGAAGGCTTAAGATCTTTGTCAGTCAAATTCATACGACATAAGGTCTCATAGTAAAGGATATTGATATTGCTGCCCCCATCCATGAGCACATTCGTGAGCTTATATCCTCCTACCTATGGGGCAACCACCAATGCCAACTGACCTGGATTGTCAACCAGGGCGGGTGATCCTCACGGCTCCATACAATAGGCTGCTCAGACCACCTTAAATAATGAGGCACTGCCGGCTCAACATAATTCACTGCCCGCTTATGGATTTTCTGATCTCGCTTGCGAAAGCTTGTGGTGAACACATGATACTGACTATCATTCAGCTGCTTTGGATTATTCTGATAACCAGACTGCTCATGCTGATTCCATTGGCCAGATTGTTGATTAAAACCACCATGATTACCTTGGCCTTGAAAACCAGAGCTTATGCCGCCACCTCCAAAGCCAGGTCCCTGAGAATCGGAACCTGAACCGCCGTTTGGGCCATGATTGCTCTGAAAAAAGTTAGAATTCCTGTACTCCCTCATGATGAAGCAATCCTTCCACAGATGGTCGGCCGGCTTATCCTGGGTCCCATGTTTTGGACAAGGTTGAGTCATCATAGCTTCAAGGTTGAACTTTGGCCCTCCAAACCGGGGTGCTTGAGCTTTCCCCCTATGACGCTGGTTATTATTCTGCGTGCTGGTGTTAGCCACAAAATCTAAACCGCCATCCGCCTTATGCTTACCAGTACCACCTTGACCTACCGTGTTATGCTGTCCCTTTGCATTGCCACCCTTCTTCCCCTTCCTATTCTTCTCATCATCAGACTCAGGATCTTTAGTGCTATCAGAGTCGGCATACTTGACGAGAGCGGCCATGAGCTCCCCCATATCATTGAAGTGACGCTTAAGCCGCCCCAATTTCTGCTTAAGGGGAAGGAAGCGACAATTCTTCCCTAACATAAGGACCACTGAACCGGCGTTAATACTGTCTGACGAGTGTATAACAGCTGAAATCCAGTGCACCCAATTGGTTGTTGACTTGCCTTCACCTTGAACGCAAGAATCCAAATCCAGAATCGACATAGGCTACTTGCATGTGTCTTTAAAATTTTGAATAAAACACCTCTTCAACTCTGCCCATGATCCAATGGAGTTAGCGGGCAGGCTTTTCAATCAAATACGAGCCGGCCCATCCAACATCATGGTGAAATATTTAGCACATGCAGCATCACCGATATCCAGCATCTCCATAGCCATCTCATAACTCTCAATCTAAGCCTCTAGGGGCTGATCCGTCGTGTAATTAGGCACCTTACGGGGGCCCTTGAAATCCTTAGGCAAGCGCTCATTGCGTAGAGGTGGCACTAAAGATGGCACACCCAAGGTTCTAGAGGTCACTCCTGCCTCCATGGACGCTGAAGGATAAACCGGAGATTGTTGTTGAGCCGCTAACTGAGCCGCCAGCTCCACCTCATGCCGCGCTCTGCCTGGTCTACCAAAGCCTGAGCATCATTACCAGCACGCGGCGGGTCAGGGCTACGAGGCTGATTTCGGTGACGTTCACTGCTTGACACGGCCGGTTCATCAATATGCCTGCTATAACTCCTGCTTGGACATGGTGTTGAGTGGATATGATCACGACTGTAGGAATAGGCCGCCTGTTGGGCCACAACTGTCTGAAGAAGTTCTCTGGCTCACCGTATTTCCATTGCCGCTGGCGACTCATGCTGAACTGGGAGAGCCGCCAGCCGAGTAGCCGCGGCTATCTTGTTATCCAAGGGGTTAGAAAAATGCCCCGGAGGCGTCGGAACATGCTGAGGAGGTGTCAAATTCAAATGTGGGGGGTCTGTAACACGTGGTTGAACCGGTTCTCCAGCCGCCGGCACCTCAATGGCCCGATCCACACCTGACGGGTTACTGGTTCCTGCCCCAGGCGTGTTGAAAAGGTTCCTCGCGTCGTAAGTCGGGGGCAGCTTGCTCACATGCCTTCTGTTGAAGACATCGTTTGATGCATCCCGGTCCAGGCTTAAGAAGAAGCTCCCTGCCTGAAGCCGTTCTGCCTCCCTCAGTAAGGCGGCTCGCTCCGTTGCCATCCGGGTGTTCTCCGTGTTTAGCTCCTCCTTGGCTTGTCCTATCTCATCACGCAATTTTGCAACCTCCGCGTTATGCTGAGTTTGATTCACCGGGTTAACCTCCGCCGTTAACAACGTTGTCAGAGCATCCAATAGATCGGATAAGACTTGAGCTGGCGGGCGCGCAGGGCCTCCTGCCTCGGCAGCCGTCTCCGTCACTGACCCGGAGATCATTGCTGCTGCAGTCATAGAATCCTACCCTGGTTGTGTACCGGCCATGAAGATCGTGACCCAGTGTGGAGGCTCATAGGTGTCCGGAATACTATCACCATCGGAACAGCCCCCAAGCCCACCATCCTGAACCTAGTAGATGGAGTTGGTCTCACCAATAGAGGACTCGTTGCGTGAGTAGACAACCGTCTCACCACCAGATTCAGATCCTCCTTCTAGATCCGCTCCATGAACGAAGCCAACAAAGACATGCTTTGGGGCGGCCTTAACCTTGGCGGGTCATGCTCGCCGAGCCGACTCGACGATGTCGGTGCAAATGTCCGACTCAGCTTCCGACTCACCAGTCTTGCCAATAAGACGTGGATTCCGCCAAAGGGGACCCGGTACCCGTACTCGATTGAGCCGGCCTCGGGGCCCCAGCCCTCGTCGTTGATGTAGAGCTTGCCGCGGTGACTCTTGGTCATCCGGCCCACAGCGTACCCCTTGAGCCCTGCGAAGCTGCCCTTCAAGAACTCAAAACCACCATGCTCTGGCCCCACGGTGGGCGCCAACTGTCGTGGAATTGTCATGTCAAATGCCCTAGGATGAGGACTTATGTGTGGAGCCATAGCAACGTAGTTAGCTTGAAGGGGTTAAAACGGGACAAGGGACACGGAGAGTTTATACTGGTTCAACCCCTCATAGTGGAGGTAAAGGCCTAGTCCAGTTTAGGGTTGTATTGCTTGGGCTTTGATTACTAGGGAGCGTATACGCTTGACCTACTTCTCGATCTCTGCTTTCTTGCCATAAACCGTCGCCGAGTCACCCCTTTATATACATAGGATGATGCCCGGTGGCCTACGGAGTCCCGGCCGGCTCATACACAATGTGTCCGGCTCGGTGACAGAATCTATACTTTCCTTAACATACAAGTTAACATATGGCGGTTTACGCCTGTGGGCCTCAAGTCGCCTTTGGGTCTTGGGCCTTTAGTAAGCCTGCTTCGTGAACTGCCATCTTCAACATCTTCATGGGCCTTGTCATTACGAACCGCCAGTGGTATGACCTGGCCCCTCCTAGGCGGGTCATACCCAATAGTTATATCCCCAGCAGCGTTCAGTTGCTCTTCTTTGTAATACCGGCGCTCCTCCTCCCTTGAGTCCTTCTTGCTCATCATGCCCTCCATGCTTGCGATCAAGGCGTTCGACGCCGCATCCTGCTTGTCCTCCTTCTTGGAGTTGGTCTTCCCCCGCGGTCGTGCCTTCTCGATGTCCCCAACCTCCTCCGTGGCTTGCTTCCACCCATGCGACTTGAGGGCGGCATATTGCGCCTTGAACTTCTCCTCGTCTTTGATGACCCTAAAGCAATGGGAGAGGTTGAAGCACTTGCCATTGTGTTGGACCTTGAACGCCTCCAAAGCTTGAAATGCCTACAAATGTATTTCATGCAAGCATATTGGCAAAATGGTTTGCAAAATGAACACGCAAGCATAAACGAAATGACACAAAAGAGGTCGGCTTGATAGCATACCATGTCTTGCATGCCGATGCCGCTCATGGGGCGGGCCTTGACGCTCTCAAGAGTGGTACAAAACTTGTTGCACTCTTATTGGCTCATCCTCCATCGCTTCGAAATGGACACCCACCCGCGCGTGCTTACTATTTGGTACGGCGGAAACTTCTTGCACTCATGGAACTCACGGTGGACACGAATCCAAAAAGTTGAATGGTTTTGTTCAAAGCTAGTCTTGGGGTCATGCCCAATGTCTCTCCAACACTCACAAATAAGCTTGTCCTCGGCTGCCGTATATGCCTTGTTCCGCTTGCTCTTCTGCTTCGGCTTCACCTCGACGGCTTGGTTGGTGAGCTCGTCCTTGAACAAAGGCTCCCTTTCAATGTCGCGCTCGTCCTCTTCCTCTTGCATGCAGTCCTCCGAAAACTCGTGGTTGAGTGGGAATCCGTCCAGGTCCAGGCCGACCTGATCATGCATGAAGGCCGCCTGATCTTGATCAAAGGTCGACGGCATGAACGCCCCTCGGCCGTCCTGCCTTTGTGTCTCGTCGGGATCGTAGCCAGCCCCGGCGGCACCGCCAGCGGTGTGCACCACCCTCGAAGATCATGTTCTGCATGTAGTTGTCGTCGCCGGAGGCCGGCATTCCGTCGAACAGGTTGCGTGCGCCCGGCAGCACGGTGGCTGGCATCTGCCGCGTGCGCTTCCTCGCGCCTCCGGATGATGAGCCGCCGGCCGCCGGTGTGGCGCTGAGGTCATGGGCGCGGGCGCGGGCCGACGTGGAAGGTGCCACCATGCTCACCTCGGGCGAGCACTCCTCGGAGAGGCAGGAGGCCTGCGGGTAGACGTGGAAGCCGGGCATTGGGGTGCAAGCTGACGCACGGGGTGAGTCGGGCAGCACCATCCGAGGGAACGCGGATGAACCGGTGCTAGCCGTGGCCACAACACCGTTGACGAGGCTGTGCTGGCCAGGGTTTAACCCTAGCATATAGAGCGCCTCCCTCGTTGTCGCCGCGACGCGAGCGTTGGTGAAATCCTGTTGCGCGGCGGCGGCCGCCGCCGCTGCCGCAATGGCTTCATACCTCGCGTCTGCCGCATGCCTCCGACCCTTTCTCTTGGCCGACTCCTTTGCCCGTTGTTCGGGCGTCAGCGTCTTCTTCAGCTTCGGCGCGGCGGCGGTCTTCCGGGGGCGCGAGGCTTGCCTTTGTCGGAGGGGGCGGTCGTCATGCCGGACGAGGCGAGGAAGGCAAGGCCGGCGGCGGCGGCGAGGTCGTCGTCCATGGCGGTGGAGTGGGAGCGCGTGGGGGGGAGGGGTTGGGGGAAATGGTGGGGTCTGTCACCGACCAGCGGGTCCGGCGGAGGAGAAGGCGCACGCACGCGTCCGTCTTGTGTCCGCGCCGATGCAAATCCGGCTCAAAAATAAACCGGAAATGGGTCGACAGGCGGACGAAAAGCAAACGCACGTCCGTTTGAGTCGGCGCGTTGGGCCGATTTTTATGTCCGCACCGACCCAAACGAATGCCAGCATACGAAATGGGTCGTCCCATTGGAGCTGCTCTACCAACCGGAGTCGCTTCTCTGTTCCTGTTTGTAAAGAAGAGTGGAAGGCCGTGTGTAGTTTGATCGTACGCAGAGCATTTCGGGATGGACATGATGGCGGGTCAAGGGGCTGGTTTGGTAGCCAAGTTTAGGACTTCCGGTGCAACAAGTTGCCACGCTTGCTGCCGCAAGTGTCGGGCCTGTAGTACGTGCTCGCACTAATTAATAGTGGACTTAACTGCTTGGCTTGTCCATCGGGATTGCAAAACTATGCCTGTCAATGGTACGGGGACCCAAACCACTATCATAACATAGTACTACGTACTAACAGCCTCTTCCAATGAGCTAGCCAGAGAGGCCATGTACGTGCGCTTTCCGTTCCAAACCACATACAGAGGCCGGCCGGCCGGCAGCCACAGGACTTGAAAGCTCCCGTAGTCTCTGTGCGTGATCGACACAGATCCTTGGGAAAACTTCCATTCACCTCTGCGTTGTGGCACCGTGGGTGAGCGATGCGTCCAAGCCACCTCTGCAAATGGCAAAGCGAAAACAAAGCAACTACTGCACGGTTGAAGGGTCCTTGTCACTTGAAATAACCACAGATTTTGTTCGCGGTGCTGGTGCCCGTATGTCCCGGTTGGTCGCGGTCTGTCTTGTTCACGGTAATGTTTCTTTCCAGTATCTCTTTTCTCGCCGGTGCCGGTGCGTGCACCCATTCCTGTCTGCTGCCGGCCGGTTGCTTTCCCTTGAAACAAGGGGCGGGTGATGCTTGCAGAATGCAGATGGACGTCGGTCGAACCATATAATTCACATCTGCACACGTCCATCCATCGGCCTCTGGTTGCTAGTTTATTTACAGGACCAACTCTACAAGCTCCCGTTCGTGTGTGATGCCGAAAAAATGTTGGCGCGAGAGGTGAGATGACATGAGAGATCAAGCAAGCAGGCGGTACGAGATAAAGAAAGGTTAGCGTCGGTGGGGTGGGGTGCGGTGCGCAGGTGCGATCGCGGAGCGTGCGGCCCGGCGTGTCGGGCTGAGCCAAGCAGCACACGCACGCACGCACACGGACAGCTAGCTAGCGCGCCGCACCACATGACGGGAGAGAAGTCAGCACGCACGCACGAGAGAGTCAAGAAGTCAGCGAGGGCGAGGGCGCGGTGGGGGCGCCGTGGCACACTGCACCATGCCGGGCCGGCCTCCCTGCCTCGCCTCGCCTCGAGCACTAGTAATTAATTGGCGAGGGTATAGCAGGTGGTGGGTGATGCCGCGGTGACGAGAGCGGCAGGCAGGGCAGACTGGGCGAGCGAATGTTCCGCCGCTTCGTGTGGGGCGCCATCTGACGCCTGTCCCCCCACGTTGACCGCGTAGCTCTCTCCGCCTGCACCGTCGCACGGGCAATGCTCACTCTTTTCCCGCCCGCGTCTCACCGGCGAGGTGCCAAGAAAGTGATACTAGAATCTACTATGGGGGAAGAGGAGATGGTGGTGTGTACGTTTGCTTGCCATATGGCAAGGACAAGGAACCTACAAAACCAACCGGTGATTTTTTTTAACCAGGTGGTGCAGCTGGTACAAGATTACTCCTAGGACTACTAGTACTTCTCCCGCGGAAACTGAAGTAGTACCGTGGGCGCAAGAGAGTGCTTGTTTCCTTTGTGATGATCATGATTAATAAGCTTATAAATGCACTATTAAGTGCAGTAGTGGTGCTGTCCTCCTCCCAAGGAAGTCACTCCACGCAACGCAACCATGTCTCCAGCGCGTCTACCCACGCCTCACGTGCGCGCGCATGCAATAATCCTCGTAGCATCCTGATCCTATACCCAGCGATCCTAAGGCGGGTCACAATGGACAAGAACATAAGCTAGTAACTTACGCATTTTCCTAGACTATATTACTACCTCCATAATGGGTATGAATATCTATGTAGTGTCATGCAATGATGTATTTATTAGATTATAGACTCATTGTTTCTTGAAGTGTGTGATGTTCCGGTAACTTAACTAGTTACCACAAGCACCTCTCTCTTCATTAAATACATGCCACATAAGCAAATCTGTATCGGAGTGTGTGATGTTACTCTGAAGTTCCTCCCCACTGTGACCAGCCTAAACCATGCAACCTATGGACGCAACATGATAACGTGGGGGTGCCAATTTTGAGCCCAGCACCACTCCACAGCCCATACGCACCGCAACGCAACGCATCTATAGTTAGCCAAATAGAAAAAGCCAGCTAGTACTAGCTAGTACGCCTTGCTTTCAGTGCCCACACAGCAACAGGTTCAATCCACAGGGAGACAGAAACATCGCGATCGATGTAGTAGCAGTAGGATGGACACTGCACGGCCTCGCCGATCCCAACGCCTGCACGCACGCACGCCCCAACGCAAGCCCTGTTGATAAACGTTTTCGTAGAAAAATGTTGGTTTGACCGGGCCGGGCACGTACGTGACGACGAGCTTCGGCCACGGAAAACCGGCGGGACTTGCTCCGGTGCCGGGGCTCGGTGCGGTGTTCCCGGGGAGAAGCTAGTGGAGGGGAGGGGAGGGGAGGAGAGCGTGCGTTCTTGTTTGTCAAGGCCTCGGTTGGGCGCGAGGGCTGGTGGAATGGAAGACTCCATGCGCACGAACGGCCTCGGGCACTGCTGCCCTCACCGTCTTTTGTGCGCCGGGAGCAGCGCGCATTAATCAATCGACGAGTTGATGATGGCAACGTATCCTCGGTTCCCTCTTTGGCTGGTCTGCTGGCTTCAGTCCAATGTCTGGATTATGGACATGTAGTATAATTTGTTACTGCTGCTACTGCATTATTCGTCCTTTTGGAATTTGAGTTGTTTCCTCGGAGCATCATCCACAATTCTGCAAAAATAGCGTATCTAAACAAATCTAAGACAACTAGTAATATGGATCGGACGGCGTTCCAGATGAAGGTTTTCAGACTTCTCTATGAGCACACGGCATACTGCTTCCGCACCACTCAGTTATATTATGTTTCTGTAGAGTAGTTATACCATGTCTTTAGCCGTATTCATGCTTGTTACTTAATCTTCGACCTCTACCGGCTGAGTACATACGCCCATAGTTCTTGGCTTTCTTGTTTCTTCAGAACTTCAGGTATAGCACTCCTATCAGAAGCATTGGTTGAGCACTGCATGCTTGAGGCACTATAGCTTGTGAAGAGCTACGGTACCTGTCTGGATAGTCTACTGCTGGCACTGCCAGTGGGGACTCCAAAAAAGTAACACACTTAACACCCAACTGTATCCATGTTCATCGTCCCATGATCGAGCCGACACTTTCCTCAAGTTTGGACTTTGGACTGGAACAGCCAACTTTGTCCACGATTCAGACACGGGACCAAACTATCACTATACACACCAATCAGAAAATCGACGATACAGAATGTCTCTGATCTGGCCATGCCCATTCAACTGCCTCCATAAGTAACATCACACAACACCTGTCTTTATTGCAACCACCATTCTAACCTCAAGTTTTTCGACATCAAACAGACCGACCTTTCATTCATCAGGCACATTTTTGACACGGGGCTGCCCTATAAGTTTGAAGCTATGAATGCAATTGAATCTAATACGAATAGCTAGATACAGCGTAAATCAACACTATGTCAAACTGTTAATACCCTACAATGTTGGGGCACACAATGTGCGTCGCCTAAATATCGACAGGAAGAGCGGTCAAGAACGCCAGCGTGTAAGGAGATGTGGACTTACCGAAAGCTGCACACCAGCGTGGAAGCTTCTCGAGAACCGTCTCAACCATCGGTGTGGCCCTATTCACGTCCGTTCTTAGTTTTACCAGGAGAGGAGGGTCCTCTGCGTTAGCTTCCTTTGGAGATGCCTGTGTCGCATTGCTTGACCAGAAAAGGGTTAGCTGGAATTTTGTTGGCGCGTTCTTGCCGCCTGCAAACTGGATTGTATGCCATCCATCGACCTCGCTCTTACCACCCAGTTGAACCAACTTATCTGAATCCACTGAGTAAAATAACGAACGTAGAGGTCAATTAGATGCCAAATAACAACGATCTACTTCACCTAGATTAATCGACCTATTTAATTGTAACTCACCTTGAACAGTGAAGTCATCGATTTCCTGCATATTGATTGCGAGTGACCACCGTGTAGATGACTTGGTATCAACTGATACTACTGTTCTGCGGGCATGATCGGCAGCAGAATCGCTTTCAACATGGAGCACTGGAACTTCTGATTTGCTCCATCCAGCATTGCTCCCTTTGTAACTCCTGCAGCCATACTTCACGGTAAATGTCACAAAATCAGTTGTCATATTCCTTCCGCAAGAAAACTCTTCCCCTCTTAGGTCCATCAATTCCTGTGTCAACTTTCCAGGCATGTTCGAGAACAGGGAAACATAGGATAATGGTTCTGTGTTTCCATCATTCATTCTTGTAGTATCAACAACATGCACAACCTGAGGAAATAGTGAATCAGTTATCATTTAATAAGTAGGAGTATTCATTGCTAGTATGAGCTTTTTAATACAAATATGGGGAACATTATGACAATTTCAGGCAAACAAATTTTCAGGAACATCCCAGAAATTATTTGCTAATATAAGGTGTTTTATGCCTATGAAAATTGAAATAATAGAAATTCCGAGACAATTTAATCTGTTTCTTGATTTCTCTATTATTCCCTTGCTCAACAATTGGCATTTCTACATAGGCAATTGATACTACACGGTTAATGGCAGCGCAAGATAATTCATTGTGTTTGCGAACGTTTGAAGGACACAAAAGTCATTTCTTGCATTCCTTAATCCTAATACACAAAACTACAATAACTTATATTTCAATTGGAAGGGGTAAACATTTACTTCCAATTTTCTTTGAAGAACAGGCTCTCCTTTATGATATGCATAAGAGATTATCTTAAAAGGATACCGGGTGTTTTAAAATAAAAATTATAATTTTCAGGTTACAGAGATAGCAAATGACGACAAATTATGGAATCACATGACAACATCATATGAGTAAAAACAGTTAAACACCGGCTCAAAATATTAGGATAGCATGTGTCAAGATAAACTCATATTCCCTCCCATACACGAAAAAGTGATGTTGTGTATATTAACACGGTCTTCAAAATATAATTTTGACCACTAGTTTCTAAATCAGTGACAATTAATATGGACTGGAGGGAGTGGTATTTTGGAAGTAATTCTCGAGACCAAGTTATGCACATGATCTTCCAAGTTCCCGATCCAAATATTTATAGCAATATCGGTGGTCAAAGTTTTCATAGCAATGCTTACATTTACAGAACGAGCAATATCCTCTGTGAATGCTGGAACAATGCCACTTGATACCAGTACAAGGGCAAGACCAAAGAAAGCACACAACACAGAAAGAAGTGTTTTTTTGGCACCTGCAGAAAACATTATCTCGGATATCAGCTTATTTCGATGTGTTATGTATAAAACAGAAGGCCGCAGATGTATGTACATATTGGAGAAGTACGAAAATTGGATGCAATGATAGCTGTTGAGTACAGCAATGTTTGAGAGAGAGGGAGGGAGGGGGGCCTTCTTCTGACCAGGGAAAACCACAATCCTAACAAACCTATGATCATTCCTTGGATTATTTTAGTTTTGAAGCTGCTCGGTAATTTTGGTTTTTAGTATTTTCTTAGTGTGGGTTCGTGATCACCCTTTGGTGGCCTCTAAATTTAGCACCATTTTGGCATTACTCTAACACAGAATGACAAAGCATGATGAAAGTTTGAGGGGCAATATTTAATGATCATTCCAACACACCCCTTACAGTATATGTCCCAAATCAAAGCAAAAAAAAATTATAAACAAGAAAACAAAAATCGATAAGTCATGTAACGGAAGCAAAATGTGATGATATATCAAGCATGATATGGTTTACCTGAAATATGGACATACGAAAGAAGATACACAAACGTGAAGGACACGACTATAGCGATGGCAACAGCAACTACTACATTTCCAAGCCAGTCTGGTAGTCCACCAGGGTTCCTGCATATATAAATGTGCACCGAGGTTGAAATTAGTTTGGTTAGCATAGATTAACTGACACAATACTCTCCGTTAACAGAATTTAAGTATGAAACTAATCATGGCCCTAACTGACACAGCAAATGAGAAAATAAAGAACAAGTTTGGACGTCGCAGGATCTAGATATTTACCTATCAGCACGTACAATACTGCCAACCATCACATCTACCAAGCGAATAAACAAACCAGCAGATGACATAACTGGCACAGCCAAAGCCAGGACCAATGTAAAGACCTTAAGCTGTTTAGGTGACCTTACAGGAGTTAGTGTTGCTTCCATAAGACCATCTGCAACGAAACAACAGCCATTAATACTCAAAGTTGAATATTAACATATTAACTCTCAGATAGTCTCCCACAAAAAAAAACACAACTCCCAGATAGTCACCCCAACTTACATGCAAAAGCAGGCGAAACAAGCCAGATGAGTGCTATATAGGATGCGCCGACCTTCAAATAGGTTCCAAGTATCAAAACTATAAGCCATTGGACAAAACCAGATTTGAAAATCCACCTCTCAGCTTCCAGGCCAACAATGTAATCCATCGTGTTACCAGTTAGACCTGGCTTTGTTCTTGAATACACTTCTTGAATGTGCCTCTTCAGGAGAATAAATCCAAAACGCTGACCAATGAATGCGCCAAGCAGTGCAGGTGAACCAAATAAGCCAATAACTAACCACGGATTTCCAACAAATGGAACAGGAAAAGGACAAATATGCGGCAGGGAAAATGCCACCACAACCGGTAAGAAGATAGAAAATATCAACGTCAAAATAATGCTCAAACATGCTATTCCGAAGGACACAAGACCAGGACGTCCACCCATAAGCAGTGATGTTCCCCATATCAGGAGCGACTGAAATATTATTGAGTTGTGAAACATGGTTGCTAACCGCTGTGGATAGACCACCATGTACTTGCCCTGCAAAAGTAGTAACATACAAGTAAGAAGCTGAAACAAAAGAAAATTCAGTTGAATAAGAAATCATAGTAACTAAATCTGCATTCTTTTCCAGATACGAACAAATATCTTGTCTGTTTCCCAGGTGCACTTTGTTTTTGCAGATATAGACAAATATGTTGCATATTTTCCAGATGCCACCAATACATGCGAACACGTACTAGAATTATCTGCATATTTTCCTTGGTTATATCATGGTCTAAGTTTTCTTTTCAGGGAATCCATTGTTGATATTTATGCCAGCAAAGCCAAGCAACACCAATTATCAAAAGCACTAGAGGTTTTCGAGGAATCATATGGAACCGGGAGCACAGGAACATCTGATCCTGGCTTCAAATCTAATTTTGATGTTTAGTTTCAATCATGGTATGGTCTGACAACAGAACCATGGCACTTCAGGTGATCATGAAGTCAAAAAGGAGGGGGATGCCATGCAAAAACATTGGGTGACTCCATTGTCCATTCCATTGCTCTAAACAAACAGAATCAAAGAACGTACCATGCCATCAAAGATGGACAACTCATTTAAGAATCGGGTCATTCCTCAAAGCTATATATGACGTAAATATATTGTTAATTCTATTAGGACCAAATATGAGGCATTTATTTTCTCTTCTTTGCCCCAGTTATACCCATACCCCCTACTTAGGCCAAAAGTCACAATTCACAAAGATTTTGCTCCAAAGAATACATCTTTATTTCATAACAAATTGTTGATAATAAAGAATTCACACATCATTCATTGGCCTTACTGTCGCCTGAGATACTACATGCCCTGACAATTTTTTAAACTATAAAATTGGTTAAATTCATATGGTCCTTTATTATCTGGAAAATTAGCATATGAAGACCTACAGCGAACTTGCAAAAAAGAAAATATATCACGTGCTCTTAGCTTAACGAAAAAACAGATATTGCATGGTACATTCATAATATTTGATACCAATTTTTTTAAATCTTACATACCAGAATGTCGAAAAAAATAGCATTATTCTGCTCTGTGCTCTCTTGCTTTGCCTGGTGTGCATCTTTCATAAATTTTGGTGATGAAGCAGCATGGAGTAGGAAGGCAAGCATATTTTCTCCATTGTGCTGAAGGGATCCAGGTGTCAGGAGCTCTATTTTGTCATTCTGCACAGAAGAGAGCAATGAAATATCATGAGTCTACAGTGTTTGCCACTAAAAAAAGAGATTGAAGCTGCCATTCTGCTGATATTGATTTACACTCACAATATCAACAAAAGTTACCATTACATCTAAAGCTATCACCTCGTACTAGTTTCTGTTTGGAAGACATAGATTACAATCTCATGGCAATGAAATTATTGTAACCAAAACTCACTAGGAAAAAGATGGCTGGATAGTACATTTAAGAATTAAACAGCTCGCATTCATACTCTACGAGGCCATGGAGCAATCAGCTGGATCCTCAAGTGAAGTTCACATGTGATGTTTCCACCTTGTAACCTATCAAAAAATTACTTTTGGTTCGGAGATATGTATACTCGTTACATTCCTTTTTGCGTCAATAGGGAATGGCAGCAACATAGCTTAATCTCAAGGTAATCTCTAGCTCTTCAAACAGGTAATTATGAGCAGTAGATTCTTTCACCGAGTAGATGATATAGATATATTAGTTATCATGTTCATAACAAATACTCCCTCCGTCCCAAAATACTTGTCGGATAAATTGATAAAAATGGATGTATCTAGAACTAAAATATGTCTAGATACATCCATTCCTCCGACGAGTATTTCCGGACGGAGGGAGTACTACATACATACACGGATAAAGTCATCAAAGCAAACCTTTGTGTGATACACGGATGTCGTATCTGTATATGCAAAATCAAGGCCAGGAAGACCAGCAACCTCCTGATATATTTGGAAATCAGTAGCAGATTTTATCGCTCCAGAACGGAAAACATCCTGCAATTACAAGTTTGGGTCATGTCATATTTACAAGCTCCTACAATTGAACTACACTGATTGAGTAAAGTGACATGTCGAACTGTCTTCTATAAGTGGGTGTGAGGTGGATGAAACAATTGCCTATCTTTTTTCTTATGAAAAGGTGAATTAAATAGGACATTTTCAATTGACAGTGGGTACAAATCACTCCATGTTGCTCTTAGCTGTTTGATTCAGAGTTGCTGGAATCATGACAAAGTTTATTTGCTACTCCCTCCGTCCTATAATACAAGAGCGTTTTTTACACTAGTGTAGTGTCAAAAATGCTCACGCTCTTATATTATGGGACGGAGGGAATATTATCCAATGTGCCCTGCTTCTGGACAAAATATAAATTTACTTTTTACCCAACAATAATTTTGAACAGGAAAATCATTCAAACTTCTACAGCTGGACAATTAATGTATGCGGACAGCACCTGACAGGGTAAATGAACCTCTATCAAAAGTGAAAATTGTTCTGACTAAGACAGCTAAACTCGAGAATCAAATAAACACATACCTGTGTAGCTATTTGAGCAGATGGATACTTCGCTACAGCAGCAAAGCTCTCCAAAGCCCATTGGTGAGTACCCTGTTATGTGAACAGAAAATAGCAAGGTAAGTTGAAAATGTTCAAAATCAATGCTTTCGTGAAAATTGAGCAATGCATAACAACTAAAAAAAACTCTGATGCATCAGCGACAAGCTAAACCATGGTTTGCGTAAAATGTTCAGAAACCTTATTTACCAGCATTAGGCATCAGCAACAAACTAAAATAAAAAACAGGTTTATGATTTTTACAATTGTAAATGCAAGCATAATTTCTGAAACAAATCGTGAGCCTGACCTGAAAAAGGGTGGATTTCCCACTGATACCCATAGCTTCCAAATCAACAGCAAAACGTACTGAGTTTCTCCAGTGGTGCTGCACAATTATTAGTAAATCACATTATTGGAGCATAACGACAATGACTTATGTACCAGTTACAACATGATTTATGTGTGACATATGAAAATAGTGACCTGAGTTATAAAACTGTGGGCCCCGTCAAGACCCTCTTCTTCCCCTGTGTTGAACAGAAACAGGACACCACTCTTAAACCCATGAGCCCACTGAGCTACTCCCCGTGCCAGCTCTAGCATGACTCCTACACATGAACTGCAATCTCCGGCACCTCCCCTGAAAAAGAATACAAGTTAGAAGTATTTTTTTTCCAAAAAGTGACAATGGGGAAGAAGAAAAAAGTGAAAGTTATTGCAAGAGTTGGTCTGCTACAGTGCATGTATTTGCAATAAATAAGCGTTAGCGTGTCATTTAAAATAAGCATTAGTGTGTCAATAAGATACATCCTATTAACATTAGATATACACTTGAACAGTCTGAATACCTCCTAAATTACTTGTAAAAATCATCGTCAACAGAACTGTTCATTCAAAACATGCCTCAAAGCTATATTCTCGTTCAGCCTTCATGTCATGCTATCTTAGCAAATTTTAGATCTCGACATCTCCTGCTTATAATTAAAAGAACCATGCACGACTGAGCCCATATATTTGTCTAATCTCACCTATTCCGCATAAATTTCATTTAATCCACTCTCTACACCAACTCCTTCCTCAATTGAATAATAATGTGGTACTCAAGTTGGATTATTGCATATTACGTCTACAAAAATAAATACACAATGTACCAATTTGACCACTAAGTGTCAAAAAGGCAAGCGGAAACTCTTTGTATCTGATGTAACCAATTAACATGTTGATGATTAAGCATATTGATTACATTACATAGCAAAATTGCCTCATAAGGGAGAAGATAGAGCCTTACGTTGTGGAAACCGTGTCAATATGAGAAGAGACAAGAATCAAATTTTCTTCAGCTTCCGGTAAATACTTGGGAACAATTCTGAGGATAACATGCTTAAGGTCTGAGTACAAGAGTGTTTTTCCCTTGAAAAGTCCACCAGCTAGACGATTTGCACCAATATCTGTGTGGAACAGCTCCAGTTGAACATCAACATCCCAATGAGCTGTCTTCTTTATTTTCTCTGCTTCTGCATATACATACTATTGCATGGACATGTCAAGATGGATAGTACAACTAAAAATAGATGCTGTAGAAAAATGATAAGTTCCAACAACAATATCGCACAGTACGATTGTATCATAACACCATCCAAATAAAAAAACAGTAAAAATGAAAGATAAGACTAAGAAATAATTGGGTGTCTCCTCACTTCAACTCGTAATTCTTCTCCAGTTATTCCCCTTTCTAGTTCTATGCCCGAACACCAGACCTCAATTTTTTTGCTCAACCCCCAATTCCTCCATGGCCAGTGTGGTGTGCGCTTCTGGTGGTCAAAGCAAAGGCTGATCTCGTCTGGACTTCCGGCGAGAAGCACGGACAAGATTAGCAACTAGCAACCAGGATCAGGACGACGATTGCAAGGTGGAACGGCTGAGAGCCTGAGAGAAGTCAACGAAGGTGTTGCCTTTTGCATCTTGGTTATGGTACAGGTAAGAAGGGAGAGAAAGTGGGTTATACACGTACTCATACAATGTTGGCAAGAATTGGCATCCAATGTCTTCGCAGTGTCTGACTGCACTTTAGTGACCTGGTGTTCAAAGATTTTTTTTACCTAGACATGCATTTTCTGCGTACCATGGCTAAACGAACAATGCTCATGGTGTACAAGTTCAGTGACACACCATGCTTACCTAGATTTGCATTTTCTAAGTACCATGGTTAAACGAACTACTCGCACACTACATAAGTTCAGTGACCCACCATGCTTGCCTAGATGTGCTTTTTTCTGCAGATCGTGGCCAAACGAACAACTCACACGGTGCATAAGTTCAGTGACCCACCATGGGTTGAATACATGCAAGTTTCTAGGTGCCCTTTTAATTATTATAATAAAGAAATATGAGCTTAGTAGAAGTATTTAACCACGTGATGCAGATTTTTATCACTAAATAGAACTGTTTGGTCAAATATAAACAAGCATCCAAAATACGGCCCAAAAGTAAGTGTTCCAGCTTCCCCCAACCACATAACTGATTATTATGACTTAACAATATTTTTAACAAGAAATAAGATGCAGACTTAAAGAAGCCTCTTTCCTACTAGAGCTCTACTCATTAAACAGGACACTACAATTAGTATGGACAATTCAACACCCAACAGCTAGTACCACCTTAATAGGAAAGTGTCAGTGATCACCCATGTTTAGAACATATTAATGCATAATAACAGCAATGTTAAAATTGATCTGAAGATTGAAATTGTAAGGTAAAAACAGTAAGCAAGGTTGGGAGGACAACCTGCACAGCAAGATCAAGGGCATCTGAACCAACTGCATGAGGACCCAGGCCTGTCAAGTACTTCACATGCTTAAGGGCAGAAGCCTCTGAAAACCCCCGCTTACCAGCCTGCTCGGCACCAAGGGGCAAAGGAAGATTTGCAAACTGCATACGGTAAACAGACCAGGATCCATGAAGGAAAAGTATAAACAACCCCAGCAACAAATAAGCGCTCCTCTTATGCCTGCTGTTATCTTTATCAGAATCGACTGCTGCATCAACATTAGGCTTCTCGTGTGTTGACACAGACGAACCTCGCCCTCGAGGCATTCTGCGTGTTTAAATGTAGTGAAACGCCTGAAGAAGAATGGGAACAATTATCTACCCAGCACCATAACAAACAGTACACGATATTACCACTTGTAGCAGAAAATTAAAATACAATTAGTAAGCATTCAATTCCATATGCAGAAATTAGGTGGCATTTAACATTCGTTTTTTACGCAAAAGAGCAAGTTAAAATGGAATTCCCACAATGCAAGATGATAAATGATTTGAGTTCCAGGCTTCCAGCTACCAAAAAGAAATATTTCACATGGATCCAGGCTAAATAAAACACGGATCGGACAATCCCGGTTTTGTTCAGGATTAGAAATCAGTATGTTCCACCACTGTAAGAACTGGGTGTGTGCTAACAGCTAATCTCCCACGTTCCACATGATAAAATGCATGCACAGTCTAAGCAGTAGTAATCAGACACCACACAGAGTCTCAGGGTGTCCTAATTTTTCAGTAATGTTCTTCGCACAGTTCAAGCGACACCCCAAGGTTCACAGTTTCAGAGCAGGGATGCTCCCAACTCTCAAAAGCAAGGTAGTACAGGTCCAACTCCATAGTCGGTTGGTTACAAACGGGAAACTTGAAACCAAGAGAACGGATTGGCTATTCAAGACGACCACAACAAGTTCCTGAAACAGGAACTGAAACTCTGAGAGTCTATCGATGAGAAGTGGCCGCTTTTGGCAGGCATCCTACTACATGTTACGTTACCATAAAAGAGAGGCAAAAAATTGGTAGGTTGATTCACATTTACTGCGTCCAAGGTTCTTTTTAAGAAGCCAGTGTGTGTGGACCAGGGCAGCAGGGAACTACTACTAATACCACCATATGGCAGGAGAATTTTTCAGCCTTGAATATTTCACACAAGGGCGGCAAAAAGGGTCCCAGCTTGCAGTTCTAGACGATGCATTTACCAGAGATCATGGGAAAGCTGTGGCCTGCCTGTCAGGCCAGAGAAAAGGAGCAGCCGGCCAGCCATTAATTACCAAGAACAGATTGCAGCACCGTGTGACATCTGAAACTAATTACCCCAGCTAATGGTGGTATCAGTTCTGAAGTTTCGAGCCAATGGCGCAATTAGCCACGGAGTGCATTGGGGATTCAGACTTCCCCCTAAATCTCTGCTTCCTTTTACATATTAAACTGCTATCGACAGTAGTATTAGTTCTGTATAATTGACAGCCAAGGCCGGGCCGCTCCTTGGATAATCCTATCCTGTTTCCTATGGGGCCGAGGTCATCTGAGAGATCGTCTATGAGAACGAACAAGAAGATGGTAACCGGACCCGCAACTAACTACCATGATGGAGAGAGCTACTAGTAGAGAGGAAGATTCAGATTCGATTTACGAAGGGAAGAAACAGAACAGAATTGTATAACAGCAAGCTAGTACCAGTGCTTACTCACCAGCGGAAGAAGAATCCACGTCCGTACGGACCTCCAGGGTGGGGGACGGCGGCGTGGGGAGCGGAGGTCCTGCTTCGGCGGGGAGGCCGGCCCAGCGTGGACTGCAGTCTGGAGGGGGTGAGGCGGCAGGCCGTTAGGATTTCGGTCGCCTCTCTCTTTTTTTACGCGAGGGAGGGGAAGCAGCAGGGAGACGCCCGCGCCGCGCGGAGCGGAGATTCGGGGTTAATGATGAGGGGAAGGGAGGGAGGGAGAAGGAAGGACGGCGATCGCATCGCGTGCCTGACCCGTGGCCCGTGCTACGAGTGCTTGGACGTAGACAGACACGAGATGCTGGTCCGGTGTCGTGTTGCGCGGGGTGTATGGGCCATATGGGGCGGGACGAGGCACTGTGCGCCCTGCTGCCTCTGTGACGACGAGCCCGTCCATCGTCCGTCCCCTACTTTTCTGTTCCTCCCGTGGCGTGGAGGACCGCAAGGAGGTCAGGGTCCCCGCTGAAGCGTCCCGTGCTCATCTTTGTTGCTGGCTGGTGACACGGTTTTGTCCGTCCAGATCTCGAACTGCTTTCCCGTGATTTTAAATTTTTAAAAGTTTTTTGTTTTTATTTTTAAGTTAGAAGAAAAGCTGCTAAGTTTCCATTTTACAAAAAGAAGTCTCATGGATGAAAGTGCTCGATTAGCTAAACTAGGTCTAAAGCATCAAGACATACAGAAATCCCCAAAGGCCGAGCCAACACAACACAAATAGAAAGGCACATCGCCGAGGAGGTCGGTGTCATCATACATCGCCATCTGCGCTCACGGCCCGACGACTTCGGCTTTGCCAGAACTTCACCCAAGAGGACCATTCCGTTGTACTGATCATGACCGCCACAAGCATGTTTGACGGCCTCATCGACACCTGAGGGAGAAGAGATGTCCGATAGAGGAGCGGGCAAGTGCCACTATGGTCTCGACAGGACGACCAACCTGACTTGTCTAACGTTGCCCGCATGTCTAGAGTGCTCCAGTCGTGCAACACTGTCGGCCAACTACTGGCCACAACCTAATGCACCACCGCAAACATCTCGCCACTAGAAGCTTTCGGTCAACTGCTCAACCACATACAAGGTGCTCCTGCCCAGAGGACAAATCTCCAAAACGGTGCTTCCATCAAAGAAATGCCGCCAAGAACGCCGCCATCGCCGATCCAATAAGCGGATCTCGGTTTTCACCCGAGACAAGAACTCAAGAGCGGGATGGGTGCAAAACTCCTCGGTGAAGCCTTCAACAAGGAAGCAACATCCGCCGATGTTGCCATCACTGGCTAAGAGTGAGACTTTCGTCCGTAGAAATGCGCACCTATGCCAGATGTAGGAGAGAGCCACAAGAACTGGAGACAGATGCTCCTTCCATCCCGGCCAGAGGACAACCGGCGACTCCGCTGCTTACCAAAGAACCCAGCGCCCCGCACACATCGGGCCTAGATCGGGCCGATCATTGCCCGAGCCAGATCTGGCTGGCCCAAACCGCCACTGTGCGCTCATCCGGCAAACCTCCTCGTCGCCACCGCATCACCACATATAGCGCTAGACCGCCACCACCACTAACAACTGCGCACCAGTCCGCCACGAGCCGAGGCCTGATACATCTATAACGTATCTATGTTTTTGATTGTTTCATACTATTATATTATCAATCATGTATTCTTTATATGTAATTTTATATTATTTTGGGAACTAACCTATTAACTCAGTGCCCAATAATAGTTCCCGTTTTTGCCTATTTTATTGTTTCGCGGGAAAACATACAAAAAGAAGTCCAACTATGATGAAACTTTATGATGATTTTTTCTGGACCAGAAGAGACACTAGAAGCTTCGAAGGGGGTGCAGGAGATGTGCGAGAAAGCCACAAGCTCACACCTCCTGTGGTTGTGGGACCCTTGTAAATCTAATTGACCTAATTCCAATGCTATAAATTCCCTAAAATTCAGAAACCACCAAAGCGAGACCCGAAACAATTATTCTATCGCAACAAGCCTCTATTCTTCCGCGATCCCATCTGGAGGCCTCCGACGACACTCTGCCGGAGGGGGAATCGATCATGAAGGGCTTCTACATCAACCCTGTTGCCTCCATGATGATGCGTGAGTAGTTCCCCACAAGACATATGGGTCCATAGCAGTAGCTACACCTCTCTCTCTCTCTCTCTCTCTCTCTCTCTCTCTCTCTCTCTCTCTCTCTCTCTCTCTCTCTCTTTGTGTGTGTGTGTGTGTGTGTGTGTGTGTGTTGACCTTCAATAGAATGTTCTCTTCAAAGATTGATTCAATGTAGTTCTTTTGCATGCATTTGTTGGGATCCGATAACTTGTGGGTTTATGATCATATTATTCATTGAAACTAACCGAGTATTTTCTGAACTTTATCATTTGTGATTTCTGTTGGGGAACGTAGCAGAAATTCAAAATTTTCCTACGTGTCACCAATATCTATCTATGGAGAAACCAGCCACGAGGGGAAGGAGAGTGCATCTACATACCCTTGTAGATCGCTAAGCGGAAGCGTTCAAGAGAACGGGGTTGAAGGAGTCGTACTCTCGTTATCCAAATCACCGGAGATCCTAGTGCCGAACGGACGGCACCTCCGCGTTCAACACACGTACAGCCCGGTGACGTCGCCCATGCCTTGATCCAGCAAGGAGAGAGGGAGAGGTTGAGGAAGACTCCGTCCAGCAGCAGCACAACGGCGTGGTGGTGATGGAGGAGCGTGGCAATCCTGCAGGGCTTCGCCAAGCACCGCGGGAGAGGAGAAGGGAGAGAGGTAGGGCTGCGCCAGGGAGAGGTCAAACTCATGTGTTCGGCAGCCCCTAGACCTCAACTATATATAGGGGAAGGGGAGGGGGCTGCGCCCCCTCTAGGGTTCCCTCCCCAGGGGTGGCGGCAGCCCCCAGATCCCATCTGGGTGGCGGCCAGAGGGGGAGAGAGGGGAGGCGCACCTGGGGTGGGCCTTAGGGCCCATCTGCCCTAGGGTTTGCCCCCTCCCACTCTTCCCTACGCCTTGGGCCTTGGTGGGGGGGGGGGCGCACCAGCCCGCCTGGAGCTGGTCCCCTCCTACACTTGGCCCATGCAGCCTTCTGGGGCTGGTGGCCCCACCTGGTGGACCCCCGGGACCCTCCCGGTGGTCCCGGTACATTACCGATATCACCCGAAACTTTTCCGGTGATCAAAGCAGGACTTCCCATATATAAATCTTTACCTCCGGACCATTCCGAAACTCCTCGTGACGTCCGGGATCTCATCCGGGACTCCGAACAACATTCAGTTACCACATACAAACTTCCTTTATAACCCTAGCGTCATCGAACCTTAAGTGTGTAGACCCTACGGGTTCGGGAACCATGCAGACATGACCGAGACGTTCTCCGGTCAATAACCAACAGCGGGATCTAGATACCCATGTTGGCTCCCACATGTTCCACGATGATCTCATCGGATGAACCACGATGTCAAGGACTCAATCGATCCCGTATACAATTCCCTTTGTCTAATGGTATTGTACTTGCCCGAGATTCGATCATCGGTATACCGATACCTTGTTCAATCTCGTTACCGGCAAGTCTCTTTACTCGTTCCATAACACATCATCCCGTGATCAACCCCTTGGTCACATTGTGCACATTATGATGATGTCCTACCGAGTGGGCCCAGAGATACCTCTCCATTTACACGGAGTGACAAATCCCAGTCTCGATTCGTGCCAACCCAACAGACACTTTCGGAGATACCTGTAGTGCACCTTTATAGCCACCCAGTTACGTTGTGACGCTTGGTACACCCAAAGCATTCCTACGGTATCCGGGAGTTGCACAATCTCGTGGTCTAAGGAAATGATACTTGACATTAGAAAAGCTTTAGCATACGAACTACACAATCTTTGTGCTAGGCTTAGGATTGGGTCTTGTCCATCACATCATTCTGCTAATGATGTGATCCCGTTATTAATGACATCCAATGTCCATGGTCAGGAAACCGTAACCATCTATTGATCAACGAGCTAGTCAGTCAGAGGCTTACTAGAGACATGGTGTTTTCTATGTATCCACACATGTATCTGAGTTTCCTATCAATACAATTATAGCATGGATAATAAACGATTATCATGAACAAGGAAATATAATAACTAATTTATTATTGCCTATAGGGCATATTTCCAACAGTCTCCCACTTGCACTAGAGTTAATAATCTAGTTCACATCGCCATGTGATTAACACTGATAGGTCACATCGCCATGTGACCAACATCCAAAGAGTTTACTAGTGTCTAAACTAGTTCACATCACCATGTGATTAAGTCTCAATGAGTTCTGGGGTTTGATCATGTTTTGCTTGTGAGAGAGGTTTTAGTCAACGGGTCTGCAACTTTCAGATCCGTATGTACTTCGCAAATCTCTAGGTCATTCTGTAAATGTTGCTTCCACGCTCCACTTGGAGCTATTCCAAATGGTTGCTCCACTATACGTATCCGGTTTGCTACTCAGAGTCACTCGGATAGGTGTTAAAGCTTGCATCGACGTAACCCTTTACGCCGAACTCTTTATCACCTCCATAATCGAGAAACATGTCCTTATTTACTCCAGGGACAATTTTGACCGCTGTCCAATGATCCATTCTTGGATCATTCTTGTACCCCTTGACTGACTCATGGCAAGGCACACTTTCGGTGCGGTACACAGCATGGCATACTAGAGCCTACGTCTGAAGCATAGGGGACGACCTTCGTCCTTTCTCTCTATTCTGCCGTGGTCGAGCTTTAAGTCTTAACTTCGTACCTTACATCTCAGGCAAGAACTCCTTCTTTGACTTATCCATCTTGAACACCTTCAAGATCATGTCAAGGTATATGCTCATTTGAAAGTACCATTAAGCGGTTTTGATCTATCCTCATAGATCTTGATGCTCAATGTTCAAGTAGCTTAATCCAGGTTTTCCCTTGAAAAACACTTCTCAAATAACCCTATATGCTTTTTAGAAATTCTACATCATTTCTAATCAACAATATGTTTACAACATATACTCATCAGAAATTCTATAGTGCTCCCACTCACTTCTTTGGAAATGCAAGTTTCTCATAAACTTTGTATAAACCCAAAATCTTTGATCATCTTATCAAAGTGCATATTCCAACTCCGAGATGCTTACTCCGGTCCATGGAAGGATCGCTGGAGCTAGCATACCTTTTAGCATCCTTAGGATCGACAAAACCTTTCTGACTGTATCACATACATCCTTTCCATACGAAATCTGGTAAGGAAACTCGTTTTGACATTCATCTGCCAGATTTCATAAATGCAGCTAATGCTAACATGATTCCGACGGACTTAAGCATCGCTACGGATGAGAAAATCTCATCGTAGTCAACTCCTTGAACTTGTGAAAAACTCTTCGCCACAAGTCGAGCTTCATAGACGGTGACATTACCGTCCACGTGCGTCTTCTTCTTAAAGATCCATTTATCTCAATGGCTTGCCGATCATCGGGCAAGTCCACCAAAGTCCATGCTTTGTTCTAATACATGGATCCTATCTCGGATTTCATGGCTTCTAACCATTTGTCGGAATTTGGGCCCACCATCGCTTCTCCATAGCTCGTAGGTTCATTGTTGTCTAGCAACATGACCTTCAAGACAGGATCATCGTACCACTCCAAAGCAGTACGCATCCTTGTCACCCTACGAGGTACGGTAGTGACTTGATCCGAAACTTCATGATCACTATCATAAGCTTCTACTTCAACTGGTGTAGGCGCCACATGAACAACTTCATGTGCCCTGCTGCACACTGGTTGAAGTGATGGTTCAATAACCTCATCAAATCTCCACCATCCTCCCACTCAATTCTTTCGAGAGAAACTTTTCCTCGAGAAAGGACCCGATTCAAGAAAGAATCCCTATTGCTTTCGGATCTGAATTAGGAGGTATACCCAACAATTTTGGGTATCCTATGAAGATGCATTTTTTATCCGCTTTGGGTTCGAGCTCATCAACCTGAAACTTTTCACATAAGCGTCGCAGCCCCAAACTTTTAAGAAACGACAACTTAGGTTTCTACAAACCATAGTTCAAACAGTGTCGTCTCAACGGAATTACATGGTGCCCTATTAAAGTGAGTGCGGTTGTCTATAATGCCTAACCCATGAATGATAGTGGTAATTCGATAAGAGACTGGTACGCACCATATCCAATAGGGTGCAACTATGATGTTCGGACACACCATCACGTTATGGTGTTCCAGGCGATATTAATTGTGAAACAATTTCCACAATGTCTTAATTGCGTGCCAAAGCTCGTAACTCAGATACTCATCTCTATCATCATATCATAGACATTTTATCCTCTTGTCACAATGATCTTCAACTTCACTCTGAAATTACTTGAACCATTCAATAATTCAGACTTGTGTTTCATCAAGTAAATACACTCAACATCTACTCGAATCATCTGTGAAGTAAGAACATAACGATATTCACTGCATGCCTCAACACTCATTGGACTGCACACATCAAAATGTGTTACTTCCATCAAGTTGCCATCTTGTTCCATCTTACTAAAAAAACGAGGCTTTTCAGTCATCTTGCCCATGTGGTATGATTTGCATATCTCAAGTGATTCAAAATCAAGTGAGTCCAAACGATCCATCTGCATGGAGTTTCTTCATGCGTATACACCAATAGACATGGTTCGCATGTCTCAAACTTTTCAAAAAGACGAGTGAGTCCAAAGATCCATCAACATGGAGCTTCTTCATGCGTTTTATACCAATATGACTTACATGGCAGTGCCACAAGTAAGTGGTACTATCATTATTATCTTATATCTTTTGGCATGAAAATGTGTATCACTACGATCGAGATTCAATAAACCATTCTTTTAGGTGCAGGACCATTGAAGGTATTATTCAAATAAACAGAGTAACCATTATTGTCCTTAAATGAATAACCGTATTGCGATAGACATAATCCAATCATGTCTATGCTCAACGCAAACACCAAATCTCGATGGTAGAGGGAGCGTGCGATGCTTGATCACATCAACCTTGGAAACACTTCCAATACATATCATCAGCTCACCTTTAGCTAGTCTCCGTTTATTCCGTAGCTTTTATTTCGAGTTACTAACACTTAGCAACCAAACCGGTATCTAATACCCTGGTGCTACTAGGAGTACTAGTAAAGTACACATTAACATAATGTATATCTAATATACTTCTATCGACCTTGCCAGCCTTCTTATCTACCAAGTATCTAGGGTAATCCTGCTCCGGTGGCTGTTCCCCTCATTACAGAAGCACTTAGGCTTGGGTTTAGGTTCAACCTTGGGTTTCTTCACTGGAGCAGCAGCTGATTTGCCGTTTCATGAAGTATCCCTTCTTGCCCTTTTCCTTTTGAAACTAGTGGTTTCACCAACCATCAACAATTGATGCTCCTTCTTGATTTCTACTTTCGTGGTGTCAAACATCGTGAATACCTCAAGGATCATCATATCTATCCCTGATATGTTATAGTTCATCACGAAGCTCTAGCAGCTTGGTGGCAATGACTTTGGAGAAACATCACTATCTCATCTGGAAGATCAACTCCCACTCGATTCAAGTGATTGTTGCACTCATACAATCTGAGCACAAGCTCAACGATTGAGATTTTCTCCCTTAGTTTGCATGCTAAGAAAATTGTCGGAGGTCTTATACCTCTTGACGTGGGCACGAGCCTGAAAATCCCAATTTCAGCCCTCGAACATCTCATATGTTCCGCGATGTTTCGAAAACGTCTTTGGTGCCTCAACTCTAAACCGTTTAACTGAACTATCACGTAGTTATCAAAACGTGTATGTCCGATGTTCGCAACATCCACAGACGACGTTTGGGGTTCAACACACTGAGCGGTGCATTAAGGACATAAGCTTTCTACTGTCCGCATAATCGCTACTGTCAACTTTCAACTATATTTTCGCTAGGAACATATCTAAACAATGGAGCTAAAGCGCGAGCTTACGACATAATTTGCAAAGATCTTTTGACTATGTTCAGGATAATTAAGTTCATCTTATGAACTCCCACTCAGATAGACATCCCTCTAGTCATCTAAGTGATTACATGATCCGAGTCAACTAGTCTGTGTCCGATCATCACGTGAGACGGACTAGTCATCATCGGTGAACATCTTCATGTTGATCGTATCCTCCATACGACTCATGCTCGACCTTTTGGTCTCTTGTGTTCCGAGGCCATGTCTCTACATGCTAGGCTCGTCAAGTTAACCTAAGTGTTTCACGTGTGTAAATCTGGCTTACACCCATTGTATGTGAACGTAAGAATCTATCACACCCGATCATCACGTGGTGCTTCGAAACAACGAACTTTCGCAACGGTGCACAATTAGGGGGAACACTTTCTTGAAATTTTAATGAGGGATCATCTTATTTACTACCGTCGTTCTAAGCAAACAAGATGTATAAACATGATAAACATCACATGCAATCAAAATAGTGACATGATATGGCCAATATCATATTGCTCCGTTTGATCTCCATCTTCGGGGCTCCATGATCATCATCGTCACCGGCATGACACCATGATCTCCATCATCATGATCTCCATCATCGTGTCTCCATGAAGTTGTCTCGCCAACTTATTACTTCTACTACTATGGCTACCGGTTAGCAATAAAGTAAAGTAATTACATGGTGTTGTTCAATGACACGCAGGTCATACAATAAATAAAGACAACTCCTATTGCTCCTGCCGGTTGTCATACTCATCGACATGCAAGTCGTGATTACTATTACAAGAACATGATCAATCTCATACATCACATATCATTCATCACATTCTTCTTGGCCATATCACATCACATAGCATACCCTGCAAAAACAAGTTAGACGTCCTCTAATTGTTGTTTGCATGTTTTACGTGGCTGCTATGGGTTTCTAGCAAGAACATTTCTTACCTACGCAAAAACCACAACGTGATATGTCAATTGATATTTACCCTTCATAAGGACCCTTTTCATCGAATCCGATCCGACTAAAGTGGGAGAGACTGGCACCCGCTAGCCACCTTATGCAACAAGTGCATGTCAGTCGGTGGAACCTGTCTCACGTAAGTGTACGTGTAAGGTCGGTCAGGGCCGCTTCATCCCACAATATCGTCGAAACAAGATTGGACTAGTAACAGTAAGCATATTGAACAAAATCAATGCCCACAACTACTTTGTGTTCTACTCGTGCAAAGAATCTACGCAATAGACCTAGCTCATGGTGCCACTGTTGGGGAACGTAGCATAAATTCAAAATTTTCCTATGTGTCACCAATATCTATCTATGGAGAAACCAGCAACGAGGGGAAGGAGAGTGCATCTACATACCCTTGTAGATCGCTAAGCGGAAGCGTTCAAGAGAACGGGGTTGAAGGAGTCGTACTCTAGTTATCCAAATCACCGGAGATCCTAGTGCCGAACGGATGGCACCTCCGCGTTCAACACACGTACAGCCCGGTGACGTCTCCCATGCCTTGATCCAGCAAGGAGAGAGGGAGAGGTTGAGGAAGACTCCGTCCAGCAGCAGCACAACGGCGTGGTGGTGATGGAGGAGCATGGCAATCCTGCAGGGCTTCACCAAGCACCGCGGGAGAGGAGAAGGGAGAGAGGTAGGGCTGCGCCAGGGAGAGGTCAAACTCATGTGTTCGGCAGCCCCTAGACCTCAACTATATATATAGGGGAAGGGGAGGGGGCTACGCCCCCTCTAGGGTTCCCTCCCCAGGGGTGGCGGCAGCCCCTAGATCCCATCTGGGTGGCGGCCAGAGGGGGAGAGAGGGGAGGCGCACCTGGGGTGGGCCTTAGGGCCCATCTGCCCTAGGGTTTGCCCCCTCCCACTCTTCCCTGCGCCTTGGGCCTTGGTGGGGGGCGCACCAGCCCACCTGGAGCTGGTCCTCTCCCACACTTGGCACATGCAGCCTTCTGGGGCTGGTGGCCCCACCTGGTGGACCCCCGGGACCCTCCCGGTGGTCCCGGTACATTACCGATATCACCCGAAACTTTTCCGGTGATCAAAGCAGGACTTCCCATATATAAATCTTTACCTCCGGACCATTTCGGAACTCCTATTGACGTCCGGGATCTCATCCGGGACTTCGAACAACATTCGGTAACCACATACAAACTTCCTTTAAAACCCTAGCGTCATCGAACCTTAAGTGTGTAGACCCTACGGTTTCGGGAACCATGCAGACATGACCGAGACGTTCTCCGGTCAATAACCAACAGCGGGATCTGGATACCCATGTTGGCTCCCACATGTTCCACGATGATCTCATCGGATGAACCACGATGTCAAGGACTCAATCGACCCCGTATACAATTCCCTTTGTCTAACGGTATTGTACTTGCCCGAGATTCGATCGTCGGTATACCGATACCTTGTTCAATCTTGTTACCGGCAAGTCTCTTTACTCGTTCCATAACACATCATCCCGTGATCAACCCCTTGGTCACATTGTGCACATTATGATGATGTCCTACCGAGTGGGCCCAGAGATACCTCTCCGTTTACATGGAGTGACAAATCCCAGTCTCGATTCGTGCTAACCCAACAGACACTTTCGGAGATACCTGTAGTGCACCTTTATAGCCACCCAGTTACGTTGTGATGTTTGGTACACCCAAAGCATTCCTACGGTATCCGGGAGTTGCACAATCTCATGGTCTAAGGAAACGATACTTGACATTAGAAAAGCTTTAGCATACGAACTACACGATCTTTGTGCTAGGCTTAGGATTGGGTCTTGTCCATCACATCATTCTGCTAATGATGTGATCCCGTTATCAAAGACATCCAATGTCCATGGTCAGGAAACCATAACCATCTATTGATCAACGAGCTAGTCAGTCAGAGGCTTACTAGGGACATGGTGTTGTCTATGTATCCACACATGTATCTGAGTTTCCTATCAATACAATTATAGCATGGATAATAAACGATTATCATGAACAAGGAAATATAATAACTAATTTATTATTGCCTCTAGGGCATATTTCCAACAATTTCTATAGCTTTGTATTTCTCTCCGACCTATCCATCTAGTTTGGCCAATTGGATCGATTTATCTTTAGTGGGAGAGGGGTTCAATCTTCGGTGTCCTCACTCAGTGACAGAAGGGGTAGCAAGGAATGTTGGGGATATAACCCCTCGGTGTGACCCGCCCAGGAGGGGTCGGGTTACACTGTTGGTGACTCATAGGTGAAAGCCCAAATAGGCCTAAGAATATATGATATGAAGACTAGAGGCAGTTTACAAGACAGGCCCGTTGAAGGCCCAAGACCCAGCGGAAGACCCATGACCCCGAGGAAGGCGCCGACAGCAGGGATGTGAGCCGCCCTATGGTGACTTGCCTTTTAAGGCAAGGCGACTTAGAACCCGAGTTGGTCACATAGTGTGATCCGGCTTGGACTCTTGTAAGCCCAGGGCCTCGACCTATGTATATAAAGGCGAGACCCTGCAGCACGTGAACTTAAGAAAACAACTGATCGATAGCTAGGTCAAGCGATTTCGCTCCCTTGTAATCGATACTCAAGCAATGCAACACAAAGCAGGAAGTAGGCTGCCTCGTTGAGAGGGGCCGAACCTGGGTAAATTCGTATCTCTTGTTCCATTCAACCCCTTCGAGCTAATCAACATTGTGATGGCTCCACACCTAAGTCCTTTTGCAAGGGCATCTGCCGTGACAAAACCATGATAGTTGCGCCCACCGTAGGGCCAGAACACGGTGGTTTCAAGTTCTTGAAGGGCAATTCCCAGGGGTCGAGGGATACGCCGTTGGTAGGATGACCAAGAATCACCGCGGAAAGCTCTACATCGATGACGCTGGCTTGGGCCCCAAGGCCGGCTCAATCGAGTACGGGTACTGGGTCCCCTTCCGTGGAATTCATGTCATCATCAACAAGATTGGCAAATCTGAGCCTGACCCGGAAACCTCCACCGACCTCGTCGAGTTGGCTCGGCGCGGGCGATCCGCCCGGGTTCAACCCCGTCGGAAGCATGTTTTCGTCGGTTGTGTGCAAGGCATGGAATTTGTGGAAGGTTCTGAGTCCGGAGGAGAGGCCGCCATCTAATATGGCAATGAATCTTCAACCGGAGAGACAGAGTCAATTTATCAACTTCAAGATGGCGGGCTTGGGGGTTATTCCGATGATGACAGTATTCCAGGCCCCTATGAGCCGCCATCCAGGTCTACAATTTTTATGGCTGGTATAGGGCCGATTCTTAACTCATCGACAACTACAACTATGATGTCTAGCTCAGCGGCTGCAACGGCTGCAGCTGGCGGCTCGGTCCAGCAGCTGGCTCAAGTTTTGTTTGAACTATTGGGCACCTTAACAACCCTATTGGCAACGAAGGTTACTAGGGCGAATTAGGTGGAGCATAATGTAGAGGTTGCAAAGGTGCAAGACCAGATAGCCAAAGCTCGGGAGGACCTGAATGCGGAAAATGTCAGGATGGTGACAGAATGGGCTCGGTTGATGTTGAGTCACAACGTATCAAGGCAGGGACTTTCCGCTTAAGTTTGGATCAGAATGCTTCCAATGTTGTCCTTCAAAGGAGATACCAGACCTGTCGTGGATTTATCACGGCAGATGTCCTAGTCAGAGGACTTAAGCATGGAGCCATCGCAATGTTGGTTAGCTCGAAGGGGTTGAACGGGACAAGGAATGCGAGTTTACCCAGGTTCGGCCCCTCTCAATGAGGTAAACGCCTACTTCCTGCTCAACGTTGTATTGCTTGAGTATCGATTACAAGGGAGCGGAATCGCTTGACCTCGCTATTGATTAGATCTTTCTTGGGTTAACCCGCCTCAGGGTCTTGCCTTTATATACGTAGGTCGAGGCCTTGGGCTTACAAGACTCCAAGCCGGATCACACAACGTGACCGGCTCAGCTTCTAAGTCGTCGTGCCTTACAAGGCAAGTCGCCATAGGGCGGCTCATATCGTCGGGTCACAGCATCGTTCTCCGGGTCTTGGACCTTCAACTGGCCCATCTTGTAAGCCACCTCCAATCTTTAGTTCATATCTTCTCAGGCCTATTTGGGCCTTCACCTATGAGCCGCCAACCATGTAACCCGGCCCCTCCAGGGCGGGTCACACCTAGGGATTATATCCCCAACATTAGGACCCAGATTGATTTGAACCCATTCATGTCAATCTTCACTTCATCTGGTCGGCGAGTCTTCCTTTGATGTCTCCCAATAATTGATCCGAACCAGATTTTTGTAACCCGCCACGACGTCATGCAAAATAAATACAGAAAATCCCATGACATCACAACAGATCTTTTGCATTGACTGGCCATCCGAGAATCAAGGCGGCTCCACTGTTGAGATAATTACGATGCCTCCTCGATTACTGTGCCTGCCATTTCATTGTTTCACTTTTCCCTTATAAATAGGCACGGGGGGTCCCTTTTTCACTTTTGCCCCCTTTCGCCCCAACTTCTTCTTCATCTTCCTTGCGCCGTCACCGCGACCAAAGCTTCGCCGCCGCCGTTCTTCACCAACGACTTCAACTGGGCCATTGCATCAACCTGATTGGTCCAGATAATCACGACGCACTCCTACTATTCATTAGCATCATCAGATATTCATCTTTTTTCACCTCAGATCCGCATTAGGTCGCCCTAGTTCGTCAGTGTTCATCGTGTTCGTCCGAGTTCACCGTAGTTCATCCATTTGTCGCCTAGTTCAATCCCCCAACTAGGAACAACCAAACGGTACTTGTTTAAGCCCTTATTTTGCATCTAGCACAAATCTTTTCCTCTTTAGAATCCACACACAGCCTGCTATTCTCCCACCAATGTACCTCAGGTTTAGTAATTGTTCTTCATTTCTTGAATTGTCGTAGATCCAAAAATATATGTATGATCTGTGAAACATGTTTGTTCAATACTTAGCAAAATTCCATCAACCCTAGATCTGTAAATAACTGCCCTGTCCATGCTATCCGGGTAGCTTAAGTAATTACTTTATAACCCGATGTCATGTGTCCGGCTTAACCATGAATTAGTGATTTGCCAACAAATGGTTGGCTTAAATATGGATTTCGTAAACCTTAGGCGGTTCAGCACCCTGATAATAACATGCCATACTTTTAATCCCAGGCCATAACTCTTAAGCCGCCAGCAATGACTAAGACTCCCACTTCTTGTGATTGGGTTGCTTCTAAAGTTTCTAAAGTTTCTCTCAATGAGTATGTTACTATGGGAGTTTTGCCAGCAAAAGATGTCATCCATTGGCGAGTTCCATGGTGAAACTAAACCTCAACCTAAAGAAGGTGAATTTGTTGTTTTTGCGGATCACCTCCTCCATGGTTTCTCGCCACTCGGGTCAAAGTTCTTCCGGGATGTGATAACCCACAAGTGTAGGGGATCGCAACAGCTTTCGAGGGTAGAGTATTCAACCCAAATTTATTGATTCGACACAAAGGGAGCCAAAGAATATTCTTAAGTATTAGCAGTTGAGTTGTCAATTCAACCACACCTGGATAACTTAGTATCTGCAGCAAAGTATTTTGTAGCAAAGTAGTATGATAGTAATGGTAACAGTGGCAAAAGTAAAGATAGCAGTTTTGTAGTAGTTGTAACAGTAGCAATGGAAAAGTAAATAAGCGAAGCACAAATGTGAAAAGCTCGTAAGCATTGGATCAGTGATGGATAATTATGGCGGATGTGATTCCTCATGTAATAGCTATAACATAGGGTGACACAGAACTAGCTCCAGTTCATCAACATAATGTAGGCATGTATTCCGAATATAGTCATACGTGCTTATGGAAAAGAACTTGCATGACATCTTTTGTCCTACCCTCTCGTTGCAGTGGGGTCCTAGTGGAAACTAAGGGATATTAAGGGCTCCTTTTAATAGAGTACCGGACCAAAGCATTAACAAATAGTGAATACATGAACTCCTCAAACTACGATCATCATCAAGAAGTATCCCGATTATTGTCTCTTCGGGGTTGTCGGATCATAACACATAATAGGTGACTATAGACTTGCAAGATAGGATCAAGAACTCACATATATTCATGAAAACATAATAGGTTCAGATCTGAAATCATGGCACTCGGGCCCTAGTGATAAGCATTAAGCATAGCAAAGTCATAGCAACATCAATCTCAGAACATAGTGGATACTAGGGATCAAACCCTAACAAAACTAACTTGATTACATGGTAAATCTCATCCAACCCATCACCGTCCAGCAAGCCTACGATGGAATTACTCACGCACGGTGGTGAGCATCATGAAATTGGTGATGGAGGATGGTTGATGATGACGACGATGATGAATCCCCCTCTCCGGAGCCCCAAACGGACTCCAGATCAGCCCTCCCGAGAGATATTAGGGCTTGGTGGCGGCTCCGTATCGTAAAACGCGATGAAACTTTCTCTTTGATTTTTTTCTCCGCGAAACGGAATATATAGAGTTGGAGTTGAGGTCGGTGGAGCATCAGGGGGCCCACGAGACAGGGTACGTGCCCCCCACCCTCATGGACAGGGTGTGGGCCCCCTGGCCTTGATTCTTTCGCCAATATTTTTTATATTTTCCAAAAGTTATCCCCGTGGATTTTCAGGTCATTCCAAGAACTTCTGTTTTCTGCACAATAAACAACACCATGGCAGTTCTGCTGAAAACAGCGTCAGTCCGGGTTAGTTCCATTCAAATCATGCAAGTTAGAGTCCAAAACAAGGGCAAAAGTGTTTGGAAAAGTAGATAGTTGGAGACGTATCAACTCCCCCAAGCTTAAACCTTTGCTTGTCCTCAAGCAATTAAGTTGATAAACTGAAAGTGATAAAGAAAAACTTTTACAAACTCTATTTTCTCTTGTTGTTGTAAATATGTAAAGCCAGCGTTCAAGTTTTCAGCAAAGATTATGAACTAACCATATTCACAATAACACTTAGGTCTCACATTTACTCATATCAATGGCATAATCAGCTAGCGAGCAATAATAATAAAACTTGGATGACAATACTTTCTCAAAATAATCATAATATAATATAACAAGATGGTATTTTGCTAGCCCTTTCTGAGACCGCAAAACATAAATGCAGAGCACCTTTAAAGACCAAGGACTGACTAAACATTGTAATTCATGGTAAAAGAGATCCAGTCAAGTCATACCCAATATAAATTAATAGTAATGAATGCAAATGACAGTGTGCTCTCCAGCGGGTGCTTTTTAAGAAGAGGGTGATGACTCAACATAAAAGTAAATAGATAAGCCCTTCACAGAGGGAAGTAGGGATTTGTAGAGGTGCCAGAGCTCGATTTTTAAAATAGAGATGAATAACATTTTGAGCGGCATACTTTCACTGTCAACGCAACAACTATGAGATCTCGATATCTTCCATGCTACATACATTATAGGCGGTTCCCAAACAGAATGGTAAAAGTTTATACTCCCCCACCACCAACAAGCATCAATCCATGGCTTGCTCGAAACAACGAGTGCCTCCAACTAACAACAGCCCTGGGGGAGTTTTGTTTAATTATTTTGATTTGCTTTGATCTTTTGATCATGGGACTGGGCATCCCAGTTACCAGCCATTTTCTCGTGAATGAGGAGCAGAGTCCACTCCTCTTGAGAATAACAAACCTAGCATGGAAGATACAGACAACCCTAGTTGAAACATGAGCTGCTCGAGCATACAAAACAGAATTTCATTTGAAGGTTTGGAGTTTGGCACATACAAATTTACTTGGAAAGGCAGGTAGATACCGCATATAGGAAGGTATGGTGGACTCATATGGAATAACTTTGGGGTTTATGGAGTTTGGATGCACAAGCAGTATTCCCTCTTAGGACAAGTGAAGGCTAGCAAAATACTGGGAAGCGACCAACTGAGAGAGCGACAACAGTCATGACCATGCATTAAAATTAATTTACACCGAGTACAAGCATGAGTAGGATATAATCCACCATGAACATAAATATCGTGAAGGCTATGTTGATTTGTTTCAACTACATGCGTGAACATGTGCCAAGTCGAGTCACTCAATTCATTCAGAGGAGGATACCATCCCATCATACCACATCATAATCATTTTAATAGCATGTTGGCACGCAAGGTAAACCATTATAACTCATAGCTAATTAAGCATGGCACAATAAACTACAATCTCTAAATGTTATTGCAAATATGTTTACTTCATAATAAGCTGAATCAGGAACGATGAACTCATCATATTTACAAAAACAAGAGAGGTCGAGTTCATACCAGCTTTTCTCATCTCAATCAGTCCATCATATATCGTCATTATTGCCTTTCACTCGCACGACCGAACGATGTGTATAATGATAATAGTGCACATGCATTGGACTAAGCTGGAATCTGCAAGCATTGAACTCAAGAGAGAAGACAGATAATATGGGCTCTAAGTTAAATCAACAATCATGCATATGGGAGCCACTAAACATTTTAAATATGGTCTTCTACTCTCGACCCACAAAGAAAAGAAAATAAATAAAACTATTTACACGGGAAAACTCCCAACAGGTAAAAGAAGAACGGGAAATCTTTTTGGCTTTTCATTTTAATTACTACTACAAGCATGGAAATTAAACTAACTAATTTTTTTCTTTTTTTTCCTTAAGGTTTAACAAACACACAGGAAGAAAGCTTAGAAAAAGAAATTAAACTAGCATGGATAATACAATGAAAGAGTATGAGCATCGATGACTAGAATAGTGTGTGAACATGAATGTAAAGTCGGTGAGAAAAACGTACTCCCCCAAGCTTAGGCTTTTGGCCTAAGTTGGTCTAATGCCAAGGATAGCCTGGCTGATATCCGAAGTTATAACTACAGTCGTATTGAGATGCAGCAGCAAATGCATCCTGAGCTGCGGCATGTTGGCGAGCCGCCTCCGCTCTCCCCTCGTGTTCAGCTGCCTCCTCCCTGGTAACAACATATCTTCGTTTTGCCTGGTAATCAAAAAGGGGAGGAGCAGGGAGAGTAACATGGACAGAGCTACGCCTGTCAAAGATTAGTTGATACAGGAGGAATTGTTCATTCCTCAAAAGAAAACGATGTTGACCATCGCGTCATAATCTAAATAAGCAGGAAGCAACTCCATATCCTCCTCTCGTGGGGCTATACCAAGATAATTAGCAACACAGGTCGCATAAATCCCTCCAAATAAATCTCTAGATATACCATTATTATGCAACCTACGTGCAACTATTGCCCCCAAGTTGTAATCTTTATTACCTAACACAACACTCTTAAGGACACAAAGATCAGGGACACACATGTGACATGCTTCATCTTTACCGTTAATGCATCTACCAATGAAGAGAGCAAAATAATGTATAGCAGGAAAATGAATGCTCCCTATGGTAGCTTGTGCTATATCCCTAGATTCTCCCACAGTAATACTAGCAAGAAAGTCTTTATATTCAGATTTGTGTGGTTCATGAACATTGCCCCACTGCAGGAGTTTGCAAGCAGTTGTAAAATCTTCTAAGTCCATGGTATAAGATTTATCATAAATATCAAACAGGACACTCTGAGAATTACGTGAAGATTTATATTTAAACCTTCTTACGAATGAATCAGTCAATTGGTAGTACTGAGGACACTTATCTTGTAAGAAGTCCTCAAGATCGGCATTACGCACATATGCGTTAAATTCATCCTTGATGCATGCATTGACCATAAACTCTTCTGATGGCCACTCACAAGCTCGCACTTCGGCATCCCTTGGTGGTTCATCGTCTTGCTCACGCATAGCACGCCTAGGTCCTCTCTTTGTTGAGGAACCACCTTGGTACATTCTCCTAGACATAATTCTTTCTCTGAAAAATTTCTGAAATTTTTAGTAACTTCAAAATCAAAGTGAATAAAACTAAACAAGATTGGTAGCAACTACTCCTACAAGTGCCTAGAGCCTATATCATGCATTAGAATTACTTGGGACCTCATAAATTTGACATGCAAGCTCGAGAACAGGGTCACCAAGCAACAATCTCCCAAAGCAGTTTTGTGAATGGAGCTTTGAGCAAGGAGATCGAAAATCGCAGCAAAATGAGCTAGAACTCGTGCTTGAGCTGGATGAGAATTTTTTTGGGAAGAAGATGGAGTGTGTGGGTGTAGGAATAAGTGGAGAGGGGCCACTATTGGCCCACGAGATAGGGGGGCGCGCCCAGGGGGTGTGGGCGTGCCCTCCACCCTCGTGGCTAGGTGCTTGCCCCCTGAAGTGTTTTCAGTGCCTAAAATCCTCAAATAATCCATAAAAAAATCATACTAAATTTGCAGGGCATTTGGAGCACTTTTATTTTCGGGATATTTTTTTATTGCACGGATAATTCAGAAAACAGACAGATAATACTATTTTTGCTTTATTTATTCTAAATAACAGAAAGTAAAAAGAGGGTACAGAAGGTTCTGCCTTCTAGTTTCATCCATCTCATGATCATCAAAATGAATCCACTAACAAGGTTGATCAAGTCTTGTTAACAAACTCATTTCGAATAACACGGAACTGGAGAAATTTTGAATAACACTAGGTTACCTCAACGGGGATATGAACATCGCCAACAATAAGAATATCATACTTTTTCTTGACAGTAGGAAGAGGAAATTCAAAACCTCCGATAATGATAGTCGGAGCTTTTCCAATAGAATTGACGCTATGAACTTGAGGTTGTTTCCTCGAAAAGTGTACCGTATGCTCATTACCATTAACATGAAAAGTGACATTGCCTTTGTTGCAATCAATAACATCCCCTGCAGTATTCAAAAAGGGTCTACCAAGGATAATCGACATACTATCGTCCTCGGGAATATCAAGAATAACAAAGTCCGTTAAGATAGTGACATTTGCAACCACAACAGGCACATCCTGACAAATACCGATAGGTATAGCAGTTGATTTATCAGCCATTTGCAAAGATATTTCAGTAGGTGTCAACTTATTGAATTCAAGTCTACGATATAAATAGAGAGGCATAACACTAACACCGGCTCCAAGATCACATAAAGCAGTTTTAACATAGTTTCTTCTAATGGAGCAAGGTATAGTTGGTACCCCTGGATCTCCAAGTTTCTTTGGTATTCCACCCTTAAAAGTATAATTAGCAAGCATGGTGGAAATTTCAACTTCCGGTATCTTTCTTTTATTTGTCATGATATCCTTCATGTACTTAGCATAACGATTTACTTTAAGCATATCGGTTAAGCGCATACGTAAGAAGATAGGTCTAATCATTTCAGCAAAGCGCTCAGAATCCTCATTATCCTTTGTCTTGGATAGTTTAGGAGGAAAAGGCATGGGTTTCTGAACCCATGGTTCTCTCTCTCTACCGTGCTTCCTAGCAACAAAGTCTCTCTTATCATAACGTTGATTCTTTGATTGTGGGTTATCAAGATCAACAACAAGTTCAACCTCTACTTCATTGTTATTGCTAGGTTGAGCATCAACATGAACGTTATCATTAACATTATCACCAGGTTCATGTTCATCACTTGATTGAGTTTCAGCATCAGAAATAGAAATATCATTGGGATTCTTAGGTGTGTCTATAACAGGTTCACTAGAAGCATGCAAAGTCCTATCGTTTTTCTTTCTCTTCTTTGAAGAACTAGGTGCCTCTAAATTATTTCTCTGAGAATCTTTCTCGATTCTCTTAGGGTGGCCTTCAGGATACAGAGGTTCCTGAGTCATTCTATCGGTTCTAGTAGCCACTCTAACAGCAAAGTCATGTTTATTATTTAATTCATCGAGCAAATCACTTTAGCTTTAAGTACTTGCTCAGCTTGAGTGGTAACTGAGGGAGTCCTGGATTAGGGGGTGTCCGGATGGCCGGACTATGACCTTTGGCCGGACTCCCGGACTATGAAGATACAAGATTGAAGACTCCGTCCCGTGTCCGGATGGGACTTTCCTTGGCGTGGAAGGCAAGCTTGGCGATACGATATGAAGATCTCCTCCCATTGTAACCGACTCTGTGTAACCATAGCCCTCTCCGGTGTCTATATAAACCGGAGAGTTTTAGTCCGTAGGACGAACAACAATCATACCATAGGCTAGCTTCTAGGGTTTAGCCTCTCTGATCTCGTGGTAGATCAACTCTTGTACTACCCATATCATCAATATTAATCAAGCAGGAGTAGGGTTTTACCTCCACCGAGAGGGCCCGAACCTGGGTAAAAACATCGTGTCCCTTGTCTCTTGTTACCATCCGCCTAGACGCACAGTTCGGGACCCCCTACCCGAGATCCGCCGGTTTTGACACCGACATTGGTGCTTTCATTGAGAGTTCCTCTGTGTCGTCATTGACAGGAAGGATGCCGCACCCCATCTTTAAAGACGGCACTGTTGCTAAAGGAGCTCTGGCTGTCGGCCAAACTCTATGGCTAGGCAGTTTTTTGATGACCGCCTGTTCGGCCGCCGCGCCGGCGATGACCTCTCGGGTCATCGAAAGCAATCTCCAGATCAGCTCAGAACTCACCGAGCAGTTAGATCCAATGGAGCTCTCTTTCCTAAACGAGCTCTTGGATCGCATCGCCGCCCTGGGATTCACTACAGATTATGGCCAGATTGGGCCTAAACCCGATCAGAGAGAGATCGGCTCTCCCCAGGTCACCCACCACGTTGAAGTGGTGGAAGAACAATGCGGCGAATCCCCACCCATCCTAAGGACCAGATGTGTCTAGATTCCCGACCCCTCCAAGCTGGACATCCACGGAGGGGAGGACGTCGCCCAAGCCCTGAACCTAAAGTCAGGCAGCAGGCCGGATTCATTGAACAACGTCCAAGAAAACAAGCTTCCGAATTCGGAATTCTCTTGGCCCCTGAGTCTTAGATCGGGCGAGGTTCCGGATTTAAATCCACCCGCCCACCCAAATATAAGGGACTTATCCCAAATACGGCAAGAGCCCGGGGAAACAGTACATCATTACTGGGCCAGATTCCTCCTGGTTATGAACAGGATAAAGGACTGCCGTGAGAAGGACGCAATTCCGTTCTTCTGTAACAACTGCACGGACATCGGAATCCTCAACGCCATAAGTCGCCGCGAAATTACACGCTTCGCCGAGTTGACATCCATAGTACAAAAGTACGGTGCGACAGAAAGCGTTCGGAAAACCGAAATGAAATTCTGGGACAATCTGACCCCGAATACAATCCCAGTCCGAAACAAAAGGGCGCATTATCGCCAGGCACGTGAGCCAAACAACAGAAAACAAAAACCCTCTATAGGATATGGGACCGTACTGGAGGGATGGCTCAATGGACCCTGTAAAATTCATAGTTCAGGGGAAGTCGCACCAACTCACAGCCTTAGAGCATGTTGGATACTCTGACAGGTGGCCAGGAGTGGCGAGGAGCTTCTAACTCCAGAATCTGCAGAGCACCACCCCAGGAACGCCAGTACGGTGTCAACAGTCTTCGAGACTTTCGCATCAAACAATGCAAGGAAGTGAACGCTCCGCAGCATTGCCGAAGTCTACCAAGTAGCAACAATAAATCCATGGAGTGACACAACTATTACTTTTAATGCCAGTGACGAACCTAAATTCCGGCCAGCCCGAGCACCAGCTGCATTGGTCCTCAGTCCGATAGTGGACGGCTTCCGGCTTACAAAGGTACTCATGGACGGTGGCAGCGGATTGAACCTCATCTATGAGGAAACACTGCGAAAAATGGAAATAGACTAGAGCCGCATTGAGCGAAGCAACACAACCTTTAGAGGAATAATCCCCAGCCAGGAAGCATGCTGTTCAGGGAAAATCAAACTGGACGTGGTGTTCGGCACGCCGGATAATTACAGATCCGCGGAGGTCACATTTCAAGTGGCCCCGTTCAGCAGCGGATACCACGCTCTGTTAGGGCGAAAAGCATTCACAATTTTTCAAGCTATACCCCATTGCAGGTACATGAAGCTCAAAATGCCCGGACCCAACGGAATTATCACTCTTGCTAGTGATTCGGACACAACGCTCCGTGCCGAAAACAAGACAGCCGCACTGGCCCTCGAGGCATTATCCGAAGCCCTAGCGGCTGAGGAACTAACTGTGTTGCGCTCCACGGTGGACAGGGACGACGTGATACTCGACAAGAGTTCCAAGTCCACCTCCTTCAAGCCGGCAGACAAAATAGTCAAGTTCCAAGTCCATCCAACGGACACCACAAAAACGGCCTCCATCGGGGCACAACTAAAACCTGATGTAGATGCCGCACTCAGAGAATTCCTATGAGAAAATTAGGACATTTTCACCTGGCACCCTTCAGACATGCCAGGAATCCCTCGCAGGCTGGCCGAGCACAGCTTGAACATCCTAAAAGGGTTCAAGCCCGTTAAGCAGACTCTTCGGCGTTTCTCCGAACCCAAGAGACAAGCCATGGGAGAGGAGCTAGCAAAACTACTAGAAGCCGGATTCATCAGAGATATAAAACATCCGGACTGGCTAGCAAACCTGGTGATGGTACCAAAGAAGGACAAATCCTGGCGCCTATGCATCGATTTCAAAGACCTAAATAAGGCTTGCCCAAAGGATCCCTTCCCCCTCCCCCGAATTGATCAAATCATCGACGCCACTGCAGGACACGATTCATTGTGTTTCCTCGATGCATACTCTGGCTACCACCAAATCAAGATGGCAGAGTCAGACCAAGCCGCAATGGCATTCATCAACCCATACGGCCCATTCTGCTTCAACACGATGCCCTTCGGGCTCAAAAACGCCGTCGCGACATATCAGCGCATGATTCAGACATGTCTGGCCAACCAGATCGGCAAAACAGTTGAAGCGCACGTAGATGACGTGGTCATCAAATCCAAGCATGTCAAAACTCTAGTAGACGACTTGAGGCTCACGTTCGAAAATCTCTGAGCATATGACATTAAGCTCAACCCAGAAAAATGCGTTTTCGGCGTACCAGCCGGAAAGCTCTTGGGCTTCATTGTATCCGGTAGAGGAATTGAGGCAAACCCAGCCAAGATCCGAGCTCTGTCACAATTGGATATCCCAAAAGACCTCAAGCAAATACAAAAATTGACTAGATGTGTGGCGGCTCTAAGCCGCTTTATCTCCCGCTTAGGAGAAAAGGCATTACCCCTTTATCGCCTCCTGCGGCGCACCGAACACTTCGAGTGGACGGATGCCGCCATGGCCGGACTTGAAGAAATCAAAGCCATACTGGCAACAAATCCGGTCCTGGCCACGCCCAACACGGGCGAACCAATGTTATTACACATCGCGACAACCCATCAAGTTGTAAGCGCGGTGCTCGTCGTCAAACGAGAAACGGACGGACACAAGTTCCCTCTCCAAAAACCAGTTTACTACGTGTCCACTGTCCTAACTCCATGCAAGTCTCGGTACCCGCATTATCAAAAGATAGCATACGTGGTGTTCATGGCATCCCAGAAGCTGCGACACTATTTCCAAGAGTGTTCGATAACAGTAGCATCCGAAGTACCTCTTAATGACATTATAAACAACCGCGACGCAACAGGCCGGATTGCCAAATGGGCCATTGAGCTCCTCCCGTTCGATATAACTTACAAGCCACGGCGAGCTATCAAATCGCAGGTTTTGGCTGACTTCATCGCCGAATGGACTGAAGCCGAGCTCCCTAAAGAGTACGGCGCATATTCCAACTGGATCATGCACTTCGACGACTCCGAAATGTTGGATGGCCTGGGGGCTGGCGTCGTTCTGACGTCCCCAACCGGAGATACAATCCAATACATACTTCAGATAATGTACACTGACTCCAACAACGCAACCGAATACGAGGCCCTTCTACATGGTCTCCGGATGGTAGTCTCCATGGGCATCCAGCGCCTAGAGGTCCGCGGGGATTCAAACCTCGCGATATCCCAAATAAATGGAGACTTTGATGCCAAGGATCCGAAAATGGCAGCCTATCGCAACGCCATCTTAAAGATGTCAGCTCGGTTTGAGGGGCTCGAATTTCACCATATAGATCGGGAGAACAACCAGGCAGCGGACGTGTTGGCATGCATCGGCGCAAAGCGCGATGCCGTCCCTCCCAACATCTTCCTAGAGAGCCTTTTTAAGCCATCCGTATCATGGGAGGGAGAGTCCGGAAACAACAGCCCGGACACAACTTTACTACCCCTCACTGAACATTCTGACACAGTTGGTGGCTCCGCCAACGAAACAACACTGTCAGCCCACACAATAATGGCAGTCATTGCCCTGTGGACGGAACCATTCCTAGCCTACCTAACTAGGCAGGAACTTCCCGAGGACCAAAACGAGGCCCGCTGCATAGTGGGGCAATCTAAAGCCTATAGGGTCCACGAGGGAGAGCTTCATAAGAAAAGCACAACCGGAGTCCTTCAGAGGTGTATCTCCGAAGAAGAATGGCGAAATCTTCTGGCTGAAATTCATGCCGGACTCGGCGGGCACCACGCAGTAGCCGGGGCCCTCATAAGCAAGGCCTTCCGTACCGGATTTTATTGGCCGATGGCCCGGGCAGACGCTCAAGACTTAGTGCAGCGATGCGTCGGTTGCCAATTATTCGCCAATCAAAGCCACATGCCGCCTACCGCCCTACAAACCATACCCATTACCTGGCCTTTTGCGGTCTGGAGGCTCGACATGGTTGGACCCCTTAAAGGAGGAACCCACAAGAAAAAATATCTATTGGTCATGGTGGACAAATTCACCAAATGGATAGAGGCCAAGCCTGTAAAGACGGCCGAATCCGGACCGGGGATAGACTTCATATCCGGGGTTGTACACCGTTACAGCGTCCCCCACAGCATCATAACTGACAACGACACAAACTTTACGGCCGATGAAGTTAAACTCTAGTGCAAAAACATGGGCATCAAGCTCGACTACGCTTCAGTCTATCACCCACAAACTAACGGTCAAGTCGAACGAGCAAACGGTCTCATCATGAGCGGCATCAAACCCAGACTAGTGCGATCCCTCAAGGAATCTAACACACACTGGGTAGAGGAGCTTGAATCCGTACTCTGGGGGCTGCGGACCATGCCGAATCGCACTACCGGATTCACACCGTTCTTTATGGTATATGGCGCAGAGGCAATCCTGGCCTGCGACATAACTCATGACTCACCTCGCGTGCGCATGTACGAAGAAAGAGAAGCCGATCTCGATCGGCAGGACAGCTTGGACGCATTGGAGGAGGAGCGGGACGTGGCAAAAGCCTGTTCCGCATTCTATCAACAGTGGGCTCGAAGATATCAAAGCAGAGAAGTACGGGCCAAAACTTATAACGTTGGTGAACTAGTTCTACGCCTACCGGACAAGAAAAAGGACAAACTAAAGCCCAAATGGGAGGGTCCCTTCATAATCGATCAAATACTGACTGGTGGAGCGTACCGTCTGCGAAATGCATCGGACAACCGACTCGAGCCGAACCCATGGAACGCAGCACGCCTACGAAGATTCTACGCCTAGCGCCGGACTCCGTGTTCGTCTCCTTCCTCTGTCCCTTTTTTTATTTTTTCAAATTTGCTGCCTGGTATTTCTCTCCTTCTCCCTAACTTTTCTCTCCCAAGCCCTTAGGGGCTTGCCTGCGCGATTGTTCGCACATACTTGATGTGCCACCCACGCTCATCATACCTTGGGGCTTCTTTATCAGAAGTTTATATTAATGGGCCTCATGCCCAAAACATGTGTGACACTTCCGCATGAACCTTTTATACACCATTATATGCATCGATATGACTTAAGTTTTGGCCAAGTTGGGTTGCCTGGCTCCTGTGCTTACCCCTACATTCCCGTTCGTTCGGCTAGGTGGTAAAGGGAGCACCTCTGCGATTGTTACTGCCGGGTCAGCCGGATGTGTACCTCAGACTGGGTGAAGCCGAAAGCTAGCGTTCTTAAGGGAATATTCGGTCGGTGAACTAAAAGATGATTTTTCTTGTTTATTTATCTGCCCCCTGATGCTTTTCTGCTCTTTCTCGCAGTTCGGACATGCACTTTAGGGCATGCCTCCCAGGGAAAGGAACCCTTAACGAAACTATTCTCCCTGGAAGATGTTTCTTACTAACCATGTAATATAACATAACTAGTTGGGCACTTGTCTGCTAAAGCACTTATGACCCCTACGCCTGGTCTCCATGCATGCCCCGGTTCTTGCATAACCGAGAGGGTATTCGGACACACTCCGGACTATCGGGTCCAGAGGTCGAAGCGAAAAGGTCCGCAATGACAAACGATCTACAATTCGGCTAGAAGGCATTTTACATGTCATTTTAAATTACATAGTCAATTTGACTCGGTATATTCTGCTTCAATACCATCCAACAGGCTGTCTAATTTATAGTCCTGCTGAGAATACTTGGCAGCCAGCTCTACCTGGCCATATACTAAAATGACAGGGATCTCCTTTCTATCAGGCCCCATAGGGCCGACCTCGGCCATATGGTTCAGGTCTGCCTTCGTGTACCGAGTCTTCACCATGGCCCAGGCATCCCTAACACCTTGATGATAGGCCGATATCTTCCACAACCGGAAGCGCTGCCGCACTCCCTCCAGCTTCTTTGAAAGCTCCCCAAGGCCTTCGGGCATGGAGAGGGATGGCCACATAGCCTGGACGACGCCTTGCATCGCCTGCCAAACTCGTTCGTGCAGTTGCAACAGCTCGGGAAGAAGGTCCCCCGTTGAACCGGGCATCTCCTCCGCAGGACGACCTATCAGCATACCTACAGACATAGCTCTGTCAAACGACTTCCTCGCTGAATTCCTTTTTTGAAGATTCGTTCAAGCACTTACTAAAAATGCCGTGTCGAAGTCACTGATTTTCCTTTACGGAAGCAGACAGCTGAACACGAACATCCTTTAGTTCCTCGGCTAGCTGGGTATTGGCGTCTTGAAGTTTGTTCTTCTCTTGCCTCACCCTCGTCAGCACGCTCTCGCCAGCCTTTAGTTGGCGTAGGAGTTGTTGCTTGTACGGATTTACTCCGGCCCCATCTGCACTATTATCGTCAGAGTTGCACACATGCCGCACTTCACAACGGAATTATCTTTTGAAGCATATATTACCTGAGGGGGTCCCCTTGGCATTATCTGAAGCGGCCAGTGCGGCCTCGAGTTGGGCCTTGCACTCTTCAAGCTCCTGGGATAGTTGCGTGTTCTTCTTTGTAAGACCCTGCATAAGATATGATCCTTAAAACAATTATCTTAACCGTTTCAAGTCTCGGGGGCTACTAACATATATAACCTTCAATTTTACTCACCCGTATGTCTTTTACATACTGCTCTCTGGCTTTGGCTAGACCATTTTGAGCGGCACGGAGTGTGACGCCCCGAGACCGTCGCTCCAGATGCCTTCCAGGGTCTCCGAGTTTCGCTATGTGAATTATTTTTGCTTTTTGCATTGCATCATGTCATCATGCCATCATGCCATTTAATTTTTAAAACTCAACTAAATAAATTGCATAGATCTTTTGATCTATTTAAACCGAGGGAACTCACATGGTGACTTCTCTTTATAACATATCCTCCAATATTAGGGAGCTATATTAAGTATTTCTTTATTTCGGAAATCACCATAACCCACTTGCAAAATTCTCCATGCCTTTGTTATCTCACTTCTTGACCTCAAACCTTGCCAATAATTATTTCATCATTTTCTGGAGCTCCACCAAAAATCCGAACATTTTTGGACCTTCCCAAACCTCACTTCCTATTCAAATCATTTGAATTTAAATCAAATGAGTTTGAATTTAATCTTTCAATCATGCCTCTTTCTATTTTTCTTGGTACGAGCATATTTTTGTGAGTCCAAGGAAATTATCCCCTTGCGCATTTTCTTTCCCTAACCCCCTCTTCTTTTTCCTTCTCTCCGGGCTTTTCTATTTCAGAAATTTAAGAGAGAGGGAGAAGAGAGTCTGCAGCCCAGCTCCTCCATGGCCCAAGGCCCAGCCGTGGTGCCCGCTGTTAACCCTAGCCCCGAGTCCCCCGATCCAATCTCTCCTCCTCGTTTCCCCTCAGCGCCATCACCTCCCTCGCTACCGCGGCCGCTCCCCTCGATCCCCATCTTCCTGTGCCCGACCATCTCCTCGCCGGCCGCCGACAGCTCCCGCGCCACAGTCCGCTCCTCCCATCGCCTCAACCCCTCCACCCGAGCCGCTCCTCCTCACCTCGTCTCCCTCGTCGTGGCTGCCCACGAGGCTCCTGCCACCGGCGCCTCTTCCTGGCCGGATTCGTCGCCCGTCGCGCCATCTCCTGCGCCCGGTCCCCTTGCCGGCTTGCCGCCTCCAGCCGCTCCTCTGCAGCTCCTCCTCCGCCTCGACCTCGCCGCCGGCAGTAGCAACAGCTGCTGCACCCTCTCGCCGACGCCGCGCCCGGACCTTCCCCGACCTCCTCGTCGTCGCTTCGCCCGTTCGTGACCACCGGTGCCCTCGCCGGAGCTTCCGCAAGCCGTCCCCGCGGCTCCAAGCCCCTCCGCCATCTCCCTGGCCAAGTTGATGCCAGGGCCGACCCCAAGCTCTCCTGTGCTGCCGTCATCAGCCGCAGGCGCAGGTCCGGCAAGATCGCCTCTGCTGCTTCGTCGCCCTCCTGCGCCTCCCGCGAACCCGCCTTCCTTGCTGAGCCCCGTGGCGTGGTCCTTCTCCGACAACTAGCGCCCCTCCATGGACGACCACCACTGCCTGTGCACGCCTCTGGATTCGTCCAAGTCCGATGCTGTTTTTGTACAACTACGCTGCGGAGACCAAGACCACCAAGTCCGCACGGGGGCCCGAACGACTACTTCCACGATGATGCGAGTACAAGTACCCTCTTCGTGGTTTTCGCCAAGTACCGCACCGGACGCCAAGTACCCCTTCGAGTCGACAAGACCGGCAAGCCCGACGACCTCGGACATCTACGAAAACATGTACCCCTACCGTCGACCCTCGAAGACCCCGTGGACCCTGAACATCTACGGATCATGAACAACTACTTCATCTACGGAACGTGTACAACTACCGCCGTCGCCGTGTACCACTACACCGAAGACCTTGGACACACCAAGTTCCACTACGATTGCCGTGTACAACTACCGTCGCCAAGATCGCGAGTACCTCTACCGACGCCGTTAACGACTACTTCCACTACGAACTCGTTCCGCCCAAACGCACGCTGCGAAGGTATAATCCGAGACGACCGCGATGAGATGCCCTTGCATGTATGAGATGTACGATATGTTTGCACCATGCCCGTTTGTTTCGTGCACGTTCCTCGTTTGACATGCCGTCGACCCGTGGGAACCCGGAATCCGGGATCACCCCACCATCCTTGCATGACATGCTCACGTCACACTTCTCGTTTGCATCGGTATCTCACTCGAGTTATCAGGACCGGAATGTTGCCGTGGCACCATTTTCGCTATTGTTGCCGTGGCACCATTTTCCTTATTGTTGCCGTGGCACCATTTTCGTTATCGTTGCCGTGGCACCATTTTCGTTATTGTTGCCGTGGCACCCCTTTTGTTCCGCCATGGTGACCAAATGCTCCCTATCATATTAGATGTCAATGTTTTCATAAAAATTGCATAAAACTTGTGTATGTCATCCGCATCATGATAAACCATTTAAATGCTTAAAATTGTGTTTGCATTAAACTACTAAATGACATGAGGACTTTCCGGAATTGTTGTTTCTTGTTTCCGACCTCATTTAAACTTGCCTAAATATGTAGTTTAATTATGCTTCACCTCTTGCCATGTTTAACAACATTTAATATTGTTGGTTAGCCTAACCGAGAGTGAACTAAATAATTGATGTGGTGTTCCGTCAATATGCAACTCGTTGCATATTGAGCTCCATTTAACTTGTAGTATTGTTTTTGCACTTTGCCATGCCATGCCTCTTTAAACTGGACATGCATCATACTTGATTATGCATCATGCCATGATTATGCTTGTGTGTTTACCGCGTTGTTTTCTTCTTTCCGGTTGCTTCTCTCGTTAGCTTCAGTTTCGTTTCGGAGTTGTGAGGATTCGTTCGACTATGTCTGCTTGTCTTCTTCATGGACTTGTCCTTCTTCCTATCAGGATTTCAGGCAAGATGACCATTACCCTCGATATCACTTCTATCTTTGCTTTCTAGTTGCTCCGTTCTATCGCTATGCTGCGCTACCTATCACGTGTTTACCATGCCTCCCATATTGCCATGTCAGCCTCTAACCTTTTCACCCCTCCTAGCAAACCGTTGTGTGGCTATGTTACCGCTTTGCTCAGCCCTCTTATAGCGTTGTTAGTTGCAGGTGAAGTTGAAGATTGCTTCATGATGGACAGGATTATGATTGGGATATCACAATATCTCTTATATTATTAATGCATCTATATATTTGGTAAAGGGTGGAAGACTCGGCCTTATGCCTGGTGTTTTGTTCCACTCTTGCCTCCCTAGTTTTCGTCATACCGGTGTTATGTTCTCGGATTTTGCGTTCCTTACGCGGTTGGGTGATTTATGGGACCCCCTTGACAGTTCGCTTTGAATAAAACTCCTCCAGCAAGGCCCAACCTTGGTTTTACCATTTGCCACCTAAGCCTTTTTCCCTTGGGTTCTACAGACTCAAGGGTCATCTTTATTTTAACCCCCCCGGGCCAGTGCTCCTTCGAGTGTTGGTCTGAACTGAGCTGCCTGCGGGGCCACCTCGGGGAAACTTGAGGGCTGGTTTTACTCGTAGCTAGTCTCATCCGGTGTTGCCCTGAGAACGAGATATGTGCAGCTCCTATCGGGATTTGTCGGCGCATCGGGAGGCTTTGCTGGTCTTGTTTTACCATTGTCGAAATGTCTTGTAAACCGGGATTCCGGGTCTGATCGGGTCTTCCCGGGAGAAGGTCTATTCGTTCGTTGATCGTGAGAGCTTATCATGGGCTAAGTTGGGACACCCCTGCAGGGTATAATCTTTCGAAAGCCGTGCCTGCGGTTATAGGCAGATGGGAATTTGTTAATGTCCGGTTGTAGATAACTTGACACTTGACTTAATTAAAACGCATCAACCGCGTGTGTAGCCGTGATGGTCTCTTCTCGGCGGAGTCCGGGAAGTGAACACGGTTTTGGGTTATGTTTGACGTAAGTAGGAGTTCAGGATCACTTCTTGATCATTGCTAGTTGACGACCATTCCTTTTGCTCTCTTCTCGCTCTTATTTGCGTATGTTAGCCACCATATATGCTTAGTCGCTGCTGCAACCTCACCACTTTACCCCTTCCTTTCCCTTAAGCTTAAATAGTCTTGATCTCGCGGGTTTTGAGATTGCTGAGTCCTCGTGACTCACCAGATACTATCACAACAGTTGTAGGTGCCGATGATACCAGTGCAGGCGATGCAACCGAGCTCAGATGGGAGCTCAACGAAGATCTGGATAGTTGCTATGTTTCGTTTCATGTTGATCAGTAGTGGAGCCCAGTTGGGACGATCGGGGATCTAGCAGTTGGGTTATCTTCTTTTCTTTTGGCTTTGTCCGTAGTCGGACTATGTGTGTGTACTCTGAATGATGTATGATTTATTATATGTTCATTGTGTGAAGTGGCGATTGTAAGCCAACTCTTTATCCCATTCTTGTTCATTACATGGGATTGTGTGAAGATGACCCTTCTTGCGACAAAACCACAATGCGGTTATGCCTCTAAGTCGTGCTTCGACACGTGGGAGATATAGCCGCATCGTGGGTGTTACAAGTTGGTAATCAGAGCCATCCCCGACTTAGGAGCCCCCTGCTTGATTGTTTGCTGGTGTTGTTGAGTCTAGAAAAAAAAGTTTTGAGTCTTAGGATTATATATATCGGAGAGTAGGATTCTTTTTACTCCCCAGTCCCTTCGTCGCTCTGGTGAGGTCTCCTGACGTAGATGTTTTGACTTTCCTCTCTTCAAATTTCACTAATTTTTTTTAGGATCACGTGGGTATCTTGGAATCGTTCCGATGGTTTTGTGACGAGAACATTGTTCTTGGTGCCTCCTGTCTATTATGTGGCATTGACCCGGGGAGTTGAGCTCCGAGGTGTTGTCGTCACAATTTTATCGTTGCAGTTCTGGAATACCTGAGTTTTGCCGACATCGAAAATCTCTTTTATGCAGTTGTTGGTGAGATAACCTCGATAACCCAGTACTGGGGCGAGCTCGAGAGTATTGCCATAACTCGTATAACGGATGCTTTTCGAAGGTTGAGGTACACGATTTCCGAAGGTTTCTTGGTTATGTGTTGACGGATGGATACAACTTGGATGTAGGAATTGCTAGTTTTGGGTGAGATATATATTGCTTCCCCTGTATCCCCAACACCAGATTGCATAACCACAAAGTTTCGGGAGTTTTATAGGTGGGAATTCAAGTAGCTCCTAGAAAATCTTTTCGACAGATGCATGATATGAGATTGGGGTTTGACGTCTAGTGGTCCGCGTTTCCACGGTCGTTTTTACAGTGGTCTCGTTGTGTCTTAAAGAACCCTTGGCTATGCTGGTTCGGGGACACTTCGTATGTCATGTGCACTGCCTTGTACATGATGGTGCTGTACAATCGAGCCCGTGTGGGCCCCACCACGAAAATTTCGGACGAAATCTCTATCATATATTTGTTCTGGCTTATTCTGCAAGCTAAATCTTTTGTTTTGTTTTGAGTCGTGGTATTCGAGTTGCTTCGAAGTCAAATGTTGAATCTATACCTTCCCTAAATGGTGTTCTCATATTGCTATGTGAATACTTATTCTTCTTGATCATTGAGGTTGTCATGTTAGTTCTTTTCCAACCGGTGAGCTTCTCTTCGAGATGATCCCATCATTCTCCCCATCCGCAAGATCAATTCTAAGTTTTCTCAACGGTATCCATTCCATCTGCCCCAAGTTGCCTTTGTTTTCCCGCCCTCCCACCCTTAACTTCAAGGACTCAGATTTCTTAATCGTGTATCCATTTTATTGATGGGAAGTCTCTCCATTCTTTTCCGTCAATGTTCCTATCCGGTGATTCTCAAGAAGATACTAACGGAGTTTCAAGTTCATCATTTTTCATTCTTTTCTTCTCTGGTGGATTCAATTCAAGCTTTGTTGATCATATCCTTTCCTCGTTTCAAATGCTTTCTTATGCCGGTGCATCTCATAATTGTTCACCTCTCTCTATTCTTATTCGGAGTGCTCAAGATATCTCGGAAGATTCGTCTTTCCATTCTCAATCCGTCCAAATTATTTCGAGATTATTATCTCATTCAAGTCATTTAATTCAACCGGCGCAATCCCCCATTTCAATCAATTGTTCAACGGTGTTTTCCTTTTGAGTGGGCCCTAACCCACAGGTCTTTTTCCAGGATCTTACCTGACTCTCCCAATTTTCCCGAAGTTATTCTCAAATTCATTGCAAAGTTTGACGTAAGAATGAATTATCATCAGTCAAATGTCTTTCTCCAAGATCTTTCAAATTCTTTCATTTTTGGTTCAACCTTTCAAATTGTCATTCCGGAGTGCCTCAACAATTCATGGTGGTGTTTCTCGTTGTCATTCTCGAATTTTGAAGACCGAAGAAGAGTTCCTCTTAAATCCTTACCCGTTCTTCCAGAGATTCATGGTTCTAGCTTGATGCCATCCTCTCGTAATTGTTTTCGATTGTGAGAATTCTTTTCAACCATCCGACGCATTTCAAGAGTTGTTTCCTTTTCTTTCCTACGAAGGCCATCATGTCATAATTATTCATTCTCAGCCTTCAACTCTCGTTCTTGAATTCTTCCGGTGCATCGTTCAAATAACCTCTAATCAGTTCATGATCTCTTCGTTCTCATGTATCTAAATCCCCCCAAGTATCTTCATTCATTTTCCAATTCTTCCCGGTGAATTGTGCCTTCACTACTTTCATTTTCAATTATTACGGTGGTTCGTTCAAGATTTCTCTTCCTTCGTTATCGTATCATTTCATTCGTTCTTTTGTTGTTTCAATCCCACCGGTGGTTCCATCAATAGCTTCTCAAGTTTACGCTATGTCTCTCTTAATCCTATCTACGAGAATAAGTAGTATGCCAAATCCGTTGTTTGAAAACAATTTAAATCGGTGAAGGATAGGCATGACATAATTCTTATTCTTGTTTCATCCAAGTGATTAATCCTTTCCTTCGGAGTTTGTTCAGGAGGAATAAATTCTTGGCTTCTTGTTGTTCATCTTTTCTTTCTGGAGTTCCAACTTCTCTCGGTTATATCATCGCGAAGCTCCATCTAAATCATCGCAAGGCTTCACCTTGTGTTTTCAACTTCCCTTTTTTTCTATCATCCTTTTATTACCGGAGTTCTCCATGGAGGCTCTACATGATGGTTCATCAAGGATTTAATTCCTTCTCGAAGTGTTCATCGAGATTCTTTTCAGAGGAGTTCAAGCATTCTTCATCTTGCATCCGAAGTGCAATTCTTCCTACCTTATCTTTTGAGATGGTGTTATGTCACTCTTGACAATTTCCTTCATGTTTCATGATTCATATGTTGTCAAGAATGAGGTATTTTAAATCCATTAATCTCTTCGTTGGAGTTATCTTGGTATAGATTTCACTTAAAGCCTTCCCTAAGTAATGTTGTATTGTGGTGCTTATCAATGATCCAAGTTTTCTCCTATCCTCTCGGCTAAAGCAGTTTTCATCTTTTCGTTGATCTCAAGCAAGCAATTGTTTCCGTTAGTGGCCGGTTGTCACCTCATAATTTTGAGATGTTTTCCATAAGCCCACAACAAGCTTATCCTTTCGTTGTTGTTAATCCAACAACTCCATTCTAGCTTTTCTTGTAAGCGTGCTCTTTCAAGATCAAATTTTCCTCCGTTCATTCCATTCCATTCTTACATTTCTTCCGGAGGCATTTTGATGTTTCTCTCTTCACTCATCTTCTCGTATTGAGGATCGTGTTCTTTTCGTGCTTATCCATCTAACCGGAGTGTTGTGTTCTCATTCAAGTTCTTTCATCTTATCAAATCTTGCATCTCTTTTCAACTGGAGTGCTGTCCGAATTTGATCTTCCTTGTTCCTTGTTTATCTCGTTTCAACCAGAGTGGTTCCAATTCCTTCTTGTCCATTGTACTCGTCATTCATAGCTTTGCAACCTCCAAGGTTCAAATGGTGTTCCTTGTTTCTATTTTCTACCGCAGTGCTCTCAATTGTGTTCAACTCCGTTGTGCTCTTTCTTTCAACTTTTCAACCTCTCAAGGTTCTTTGGTTTCACTCTTTTGTCGAAGAAGCAACTTAGCTTTACCTCTTCTCTTCCTCTTCCGTTTTCTCTCCGGTGCCATTCTAGATCTCGGGACGAGACCCTCTTGTAGTGGTGGAGTGTTGTGACGCCCCGAGACCGACGCTCCAGATGCCTTCCAGGGTCTCCGAGTTTCGCTATGTGAATTATTTTTGCTTTTTGCATTGCATCATGTCATCATGCCATCATGCCATTTAATTTTTAAAACTCAACTAAATAAATTGCATAGATCTTTTGATCTATTTAAACCGAGGGAACTCACATGGTGACTTCTCTTTATAACATATCCTCCAATATTAGGGAGCTATATTAAGTATTTCTTTATTTCGGAAATCACCATAACCCACTTGCAAAATTCTCCATGCCTTTGTTATCTCACTTCTTGACCTCAAACCTTGCCAATAATTATTTCATCATTTTCCGGAGCTCCAGCAAAAATCCGAACATTTTTGGACCTTCCCAAACCTCACTTCCTATTCAAATCATTTGAATTTAAATCAAATGAGTTTGAATTTAATCTTTCAATCATGCCTCTTTCTATTTTTCTTGGTACGAGCATATTTTTGTGAGTCCAAGGAAATTATCCCCTTGCGCATTTTCTTTCCCTAACCCCCCCTCTTCTTTTTCCTTCTCTCCAGGCTTTTCTATTTCAGAAATTTAAGAGAGAGGGAGAAGAGAGTCTGCAGCCCAGCTCCTCCATGGCCCAAGGCCCAGCCGCGGTGCCTGCTGTTAACCCTAGCCCCGAGTCCCCCGATCCAATCTCTCCCCCTCGTTTCCCCTCAGCGCTGTCACCTCCCTCGCTACCGCGGCCGCTCCCCTCGATCCCCATCTCCCTGCGCCTGACCATCTCCTCGCCGGCCGCCCACAGCTCCCGCGCCACAGTCCGCTCCTCCCATCGCCTCAACCCCTCCACCCGAGCCGCTCCTCCTCACCTCGTCTCCCTCGTCGTGGCTGCCCACGAGGCTCCTGCCACCGGCGCTTCTTCCTGGCCGGATTCATCGCCCGTCGCGCCATCTCCTGCGCCCGGTCCCCTTGCCGGCTTGCCGCCTCCAGCCGCTCCTCTGCAGCTCCTCCTCCGCCTTGACCTCGCCGCCGGCAGCAGCAGCAGCTGCTGCACCCTCTCGCCGACGCTGCGCCCGGACCTTCCCCGACCTCCTCGTCGTCGCTTCGCCCGTCCGTGACCACCGGTGCCCTCGCCGGAGCTTCCGCAAGCCGTCCCCGCGACTCCAAGCCCCTCCGCCATCTCCCTGGCCAAGTTGATGCCAGGGCCGACCCCAAGCTCTCCTGTGCTGCCGTCATCAGCCGCAGGCGCAGGTCCGGCAAGATCGCCTCTGCTGCTTCGTCGCCCTCCTACGCCTCCCGCGAACCCGCCTTCCTTGCTGAGCCCCGTGGCGTGGCCCTTCTCCGGCAACTAGCGCCCCTCCATGGACGACCACCACTGCCTGTGCACGCCTCTGGATTCGTCCAAGTCCGATGCTGTTTTTGTACAACTACGCTGCGGAGACCAAGACCACCAAGTCCGCACGGGAGCCCGAACAACTACTTCCACGATGATGCGATTACAAGTACCCTCTTCGTGGTTTTCGCCAAGTACCGCACCGGACGCCAAGTACCCCTTCGAGTTGACAAGACCGACAAGCCCGACGACCTCGAACATCTACGAAAACGTGTACCCCTACCGTCGACCCTCGAAGACCCCGTGGACCCCGAACATCTACGGATCATGAACAACTACTTCATCTACGGAACGTGTACAACTACCGCCGTCGCCGTGTACCACTACGCCGAAGACCTTGGACACACCAAGTTCCACTACGATTGCCATGTACAACTACCGTCGCCAAGATCGCGAGTACCTCTACCGACGCCGTTAACGACTACTTCCACTACGAACTCGTTCTGCCCAAACGCACGCTGCGAAGGTATAATCCGAGACGACCGCGATGAGATGCCCTTGCATGTATGAGATGTACGATATGTTTGCACCGTCCCGTTTGTTTCGTGCACGTTCCTCGTTTGCCATGCCGTCGACCCGTGGGAACCCGGAATCCGGGATCACCCCACCATCCTTGCATGACACGCCCACGTCACACTTCTCGTTTGCATCGGTATCTCACTCGAGTTATCGGGACCGGAATGTTGCCGTGGCACCATTTTCGCTATCGTTGCCGTGGCACCATTTTCGTTATTGTTGCCGTGGCACCATTTTCGTTATCGTTGCCGTGGCACCATTTTCGTTATCGTTGCCGTGACACCCCTTTTGTTCCGCCGTGGTGACCAAATGCTCTCTATCATATTAGATGTCAATGTTTTCATAAAAATTGCATAAAACTTGTGCATGTCATCCGCATCATGATAAACCATTTAAATGCTTAAAATTGTGTTTGCATTAAACTACTAAATGACATGAGGACTTTCCGGAATTGTTGTTTCTTGTTTCCGGCCTCATTTAAACTTGCCTAAATATGTAGTTTAATTATGCTTCACCTCTTGCCATGTTTAACAAAATTTAATATAGTTGGTTAGCCTAACCGAGAGTGAACTAAATAATTGATGTGGTGTTCCGTCAATATGCAACTCGTTGCATATTGAGCTCCATTTAACTTGTAGTATTGTTTGTTGCACTTTGCCATGCCATGCCTCTTTAAACCGGACATGCATCATACTTGACTATGCATCATGCCATGATTATGCTTGTGTGTTTATCGCGTTGTTTGCTTCTTTCCGGTTGCTTCTCTCGTTAGCTTCGGTTTCGTTCCGGAGTTGTGAGGATTCGTTCGACTACGTCTGCTTGTCTTCTTCATGGACTCGTCCTTCTTCCTATCAGGATTTCAGACAAGATGACCATTACCCTCGATATCACTTCTATCTTTGCTTGCTAGTTGCTCCGTTCTATCGCTATGCTGCGCTACCTATCACGTGTTTACCATGCCTCCCATATTGCCATGCCAGCCTATAACCTTTTCACCCCTCCTAGCAAACCGTTGTGTGGCTATGTTACCGCTTTGCTCAGCCCTCTTATAGCGTTGTTAGTTGCAGGTGAAGTTGAAGATTGCTTCATGATGGACAGGATTATGATTGGGATATCACAATATCTCTTATATTATTAATGCATCTATATATTTGGTAAAGGGTGGAAGACTCGGCCTTATGCCTGGTGTTTTGTTCCACTCTTGCCGCCCTAGTTTTCGTCATACCGGTGTTATGTTCCCGGATTTTGCGTTCCTTACGTGGTTGGGTGATTTATGGGACCCCCTTGACAGTTCGCTTTGAATAAAACTCCTCCAGCAAGGCCCAACCTTGGTTTTACCATTTGCCACCTAAGCCTTTTTCCCTTGGGTTCTGCAGACTCAAGGGTCATCTTTATTTTAACCCCCCCGGGCCAGTGCTCCTTCGAGTGTTGGTCCGAACTGAGCTGCTTGCGGGGCCACATCGGGGAAACTTGAGGGCTGGTTTTACTCGTAGCTAGTCTCATCCGGTGTTGCCCTGAGAACGAGATATGTGCAGCTCCTATCGGGATTTGTCGGCGCATCGGGAGGCTTTGCTGGTCTTGTTTTACCATTGTCGAAATGTCTTGTAAACCGGGATTCCGGGTCTGATCGGGTCTTCCCGGGAGAAGGTCTATTCCTTCGTTGATCACGAGAGCTTATCATGGGCTAAGTTGGGACACCCCTGCAGGGTATAATCTTTCGAAAGCCATGCCTGCGGTTATAGGCAGATGGGAATTTGTTAATGTCCGGTTGTAGATAACTTGACACTTGACTTAATTAAAACGCATCAACCGCGTGTGTAGCTGTGATGGTCTCTTCTCGGCGGAGTCCGGGAAGTGAACACGGTTTTGGGTTATGTTTGACGTAAGTAGGAGTTCAGGATCACTTCTTGATCATTGCTAGTTCACGACCGTTCCTTTTGCTCTCTTCTCGCTCTTATTTGCGTATGTTAGCCACCATATATGCTTAGTCGCTGCTGCAACCTCACCACTTTACCCCTTCCTTTCCCTTAAGCTTAAATAGTCTTGATCTCGCGGGTTTTGAGATTGCTGAGTCCTCGTGACTCACCAGATACTATCACAACAGTTGCATGTGCCGATGATACCAGTGCAGGCGATGCAACCGAGCTCAGATGGGAGCTCAACGAAGATCTGGATAGTTGCTATGTTTCGTTTCATGTTGATCAGTAGTGGAGCCCAGTTGGGACGATCGGGGATCTAGCAGTTGGGTTATCTTCTTTTCTTTTGGCTTTGTCCGTAGTCGGACTATGTGTGTGTACTCTGAATGATGTATGATTTATTATATGTTCATTATGTGAAGTGGCGATTGTAAGCCAACTCTTTATCCCATTCTTGTTCATTACATGGGATTGTGTGAAGATGACCCTTCTTGCGACAAAACCACAATGCGGTTATGCCTCTAAGTCGTGCTTCGACACGTGGGAGATATAGCCGCATCGTGGGTGTTACACGGAGGTACGCATCTTCCGTATTAAAGGCGTCCAATGCCTCTGGGGAAAAACATGCGTCACGAAGAACAGTCCGACGACGCCTGTGGTTCATGGCACTCTCCACCTCTGAATTGGTGGCAGATAGCCCGTCTGCGTCCTCTGTCGGAGGAACGCCCGAGGCGCGCCCCGTGTCCGCCTCCGCTTCCGGAACCGGCCTTGAAGCCTGGCCGGTGGATATAGTCCGGCGGGCTCTCTTCTTTCTAAGAAGAGCATGAGTGTTAGTATGACTTGAGGGCATAAACCCTAGGCGTTAAATTCGCACGCCGTACTGTTGCGCCAGAATCTCGATCTGGTCCGCACTTCTTTTTGGCCCGCCTGGCTTCAGCGGCCCTTGTTGCCTTCCGCCTTGAGGATTTACCCTGCTAAACGAAACACTATTAGTTTACAGCATTCAAGATAAGGCACGGATGGATCTCCTTGAAAGTACTGGGACTTCGGTCTCGGTTGCCTTTGAGGCTGGAAGTAGTCCGGGATAGTCGGCCGTAATGGCCACTAAGATGTTGTCCTTACTCAATTGATGAAACACCCCATCAATTAACTCCACACATAAGTCCGGGTCCTCTTGGGAGTCCGGATCGAGGGACCGTTCCGGGTCCTCGGGTTGTGGAGGAGGGCTGTTTATCTCCTTCACAGTCTGGCGTAGCTCCTGTGTTAACATTGCTAGACTAAGTACTCAATTATGGGAATTTCGAAAGCAGGTAGGCAAGTGAAAATGTTCGTTCACCCAGCTTGGAGGACAGTACATGGAGAATTCGCCCCGTGGGTTGACCCGGAGGAATTCCGCTTCTTCTCCCTTGTACAAAGCAGATAAGATCTTCGTTAGAGTGGCAGCTGAATCCGGCCCCTTGCGACCACACCGGGTGGCGTCGTCCTCCCCATTGAAATCCCACATGGGGTGGCCTCTGTACTGAAGCGGCTGCACCCCCCGCGTAATGCATGTGGCCATGACCTCGATCATGGTCAATTCGGAATGAGCCAACAATCTTATCCGGCTCATCAGGTAAAGGACGTCCCTATCAGTTTCCCTCTGAGGGTTTCCTGGGCGCTAGCTCAGGCGTTTCTTCAACGGAGCGTTATTAAACTTAGGAAGGCCGATCCGTACAGGGTCTGGCAGGGGGACGTCATCCATATAAAACCATTCCGAAGGCCAGTCCTCGGACGCCTTCTTTGGGGTACCGGATAGATATCCAGTCCCGGCGATGCGCCATAGTTAGGCTCCGCCCACTTGATAAATTGACCCCTCCTGAGAGTGGGGCACAAGGCAGAACAACCTCTTCCACAGCGCGAAATGGGCCTCGATGCCCAAAAACAGCTCGCAGAGGGCCACGAAGCCCGCAACATGCAGAATGGAGGCAGGCGTGAGGTTGTGTAGCTGGAGGCTGTAGAACTCCAGCAACCCTCGGAGAAACGGATGAATTGGAAATCCGAGTCCTCTTATTAAATAAGGGACTAGGCATACCCGCTCTCCTTGAGAGGGATTGGGGACGCTCTCCGCCTGCTCTCCGCCGCTATAGGTGGCAATCCCGGCTCGAACTGGGACCATATATGCTGGGGGGAGGAGCCCCTTGGACTGAAGCACTACTAGCTTGCTATGCGGGACGGAACACCACTCCCAATCTCGAGGCCGAGGGCTGGAGAGGCGAGAGGAGGAGCTGCTCCGACCGGCCATGGTGGAATGGATCTCTGTCGAAAGCGCTCTGATGGATACTCGCGGAGGAAAGGTGGTGTGAATTGGATCTTAATCCCCGTCTCTTTTATGGGCGGCTCATTAACGCGACAGGGGGGGGGGGGTAAATGAAAAAAACCCTGGCTTTTCACATTCGTTTGACACGTGGAAGATGGTCATTATTGGGCACAGAAGCCGAGGAGAGCAGCACGCACTAGAAGCTGGACACTATTCGACAGGTACATGGAATTTGGAGAAGAACCCGCCTTGCAACGCCGAAGACAAACTTGCGCGCCAGACTTATCGTCATTGAAGCCTGGTTCGGGGGCTACTGAGGGAGTCCTGGATTAGGGGGTGTCCGGATGGCCGGACTATGACCTTTGGCCGGACTCCCAGACTATGAAGATACAAGATTGAAGACTCCGTCCCGTGTCCGGATGGGACTTTCTTTGGCGTGGAAGGCAAGCTTGGCGATACGATATGAAGATCTCCTCCCATTGTAATCGACTCTGTGTAACCCTAGTCCTCTCCGGTGTCTATATAAAGTGGAGAGTTTTAGTCCGTAGGACGAACAACAATCATACCATAGGCTAGCTTCTAGGGTTTAGCCTCTCTGATCTCGTGGTAGATCAACTCTTGTACTACCCATATCATCAATATTAATCAAGCAGGAGTAGGGTTTTACCTCCACCGAGAGGGCCCGAACCTGGGTAAAAACATCGTGTCCCTTGTCTCTTGTTACCATCCGCCTAAACGCACAGTTCGGAACCCCCTACCCGAGATCCGCCGGTTTTGACACCGACAGTAACCATAGAAGCATATTTGCTAACGAGTTTAAGTTCACCTTTAACTCTAGCCATATAATCACTCAAGCGTCCTATTTCGAAAGCATTATTCTTAAATTCTCTACCCACATAAGCATTAAAACTTTCTTGTCTAGCCATAAAGTCATCAAATTCATCTAAGCATGGGCTATGAAATTTAGTAGAGGGGATTTCAACTTTATCATATATATAGAAAGAATTTACCTTGACTACATGTGTCGGGTTATCAAGACAATGTGTTTCTTCAACAGGCGGTATATTAAGACCATATATTTCTTCAATAGGTGGTAAATTCTTAACATCTTCAGCTGTAATACCTTTTTCTTTCATTGATTTCTTTGCCTCTTGCATATCTTCAGGACTGAGAAATAAAACACCCCTCTTCTTCGGAGTAGGTTTAGGCATAGGCTCAGGAGTTGGCTCAATTGGCTCAGGAAGAGTCCAATTATTTTCATTAGTCAACATATTATTCAATAGCAATTCAGCTTGGTCGTCTGTTCTTTCCCTGAAAACACAACCAGCATAGCTATCCAAGTAGTCCTTGGAAGCATCGGTTAGTCCATTATAAAAGATATCAAGTATTTCATTTTTCTTAAGAGGATGATCAGGCAAAGCATTAAGTAATCGGAGAAGCCTCCCCCAAGCTTGTGGGAGACTCTCTTCTTTGATTTGCACAAAATTATATATTTCCCGCAAGGCATCTTGTTTCTTATGAGCAGGGAAATATTTAGCAGAGAAGTAATAAATCATATCCTGGGGACTATGCACACAACCAGGATCAAGAGAATTAAACCAAGTCTTAGCATCACCCTTTAATGAGAACGGAAATATCTTAAGGATATAATAATAGCGAGACTTCTCATCATTAGTAAACAGGATGGCTATATCATTTAACTTGGTAAGATGTGCCACAACAGTTTCATATTCATGGCCATAAAAAGGATCAGATTCAACCAAAGTAATTATTTCAGGATCAACAGAGAATTCATAATCCTTATCAGTAACACAGATAGGTGAAGTAGCAAAAGCAGGGTCAGGTTTCATTCTAGCATTAGGAGATTGTTGCTTCCATTTAGCTAATAACTTCTTAAGAACATATCTATCTTTGCAAGCAAGAATAGCTCTAGCAGCTTTTTCATCCATAACATAACCCTCAGGAACAACAGGTAATTCATAATCAGGGGGAGAACTTTCATCATCACTATCATCAATAGTAGCATCTTCAATAATTTCATTCTCGCTAACCCTAGCAAGTTGTTCATCAAGAAATTCACCTAATGGCGAAGTAGTATCACGCACAGAAGTAGTTTCATCATAAGTATCATGCATAGCAGAAGTGGCATCATCAATAACATGAGACATATCAGAATTCATAGCAGTAGCAGGTTTAGGTGTCGCAAGCTTACTCAAAACAGAAGGAGAATCTAGTGCATAGCTAGATGGCAGTTCCTTACCTCCCCTCGTAGTTGAGGGAAAATCTTAGTTCTTTCGTCTTTCAAGTTCCTCATAGTGATCAACAGATATAAATCCCAAGTGACTCAAAGAGTAGAGCTATGCTCCCCGGCAACGGCGCCAGAAATTAGTCTTGATAACCGACAAGTGTAGGGGATCGCAACAACTTTCGAGGGTAGAGTATTCAACCCAAATTTATTGATTCGACACAAGGGGAGCCAAAGAATATTCTTAAGTATTAGCAGTTGAGTTGTCAATTCAACCACACCTAGATAACTTAGTATCTGCAGCAAAGTATTTAGTAGCAAAGTAATATGATAGTAATGGTAACAGTGGCAAAAGTAAAGATAGCAGTTTTGTAGTAGTTGTAACAGTAGCAACGGAAAAGTAAATAACCGAAGCATTGGATCAGTGATGGATAATTATGTCAGATGCGATTCCTCATGTAATAGCAATAACATAGGCTGACACAGAACTAGCTCCAGTTTATCAACGTAATGTAGGCATGTATTCCAAATATAGTCATACGTGCTTATGGAAAAGAACGTGCATGACATCTTTTGTTCAACCCTCCTGTGACAGTGGGGTCCTAGTGGAAACTAAGGTATATTAAGGCCTCCTTTTAATAGAGTACCGGACCAAAGCATTAACACATAGTGAATACATGAACTCCTCAAACTACGGTCATCACCGAGAAGCATCCCGATTATTGTCACTTCGGGGTTGTCGGATCATAACACATAATAGGTGATTCTAGACTTGCAAGATAGGATCAAGAACTCACATATATTCATGAAAACATAATAGGTTCAGATCTTAAATCATGGCACTCGGGCCCTAGTGACAAGCATTAAGCATAGCAAAGTCATAGCAACATCAATCTCAGAACATAGTGGATACTAGGGATCAAACCCTAACAAAACTAACTTGATTACATGGTAAATCTCATCCAACCCATCACCGTCCAGCAAGCCTACGATGGAATTACATACGCACGGGTGAGCATTATGAAATTGGTGATGGAGGATGGTTGATGATGACAACGGTGACGAATCCCCCTCTCCGGAGCCCCGAACGGACTCCGGATCAACCCTCCCGAGAGAGATTAGGGCTTGGCGGCGGCTCCGTATCGTAAAATGCAATGAAACTTTCTCTCTGATTTTTCTCTCCGTGAAATGGAATATATAGAGTTGGAGTTGAGGTCGGTGGAGCATCAGGGGGCCCACGAGACAGGGGGCGTGCCCAGGGGGGAGGGCGCGCCCCCCACCCTCGTGGATAGGGTGTGCCCCCTAGCCTTGATTCTTTCACCAGTATTTTTTTATATTTTCCAAAAGTTATCTCCATGGTTTTCAGGTCATTCCAAGAACTTTTGTTTTCTGCACAATAAACAACACCATGGCAGTTCTGCTGAAAACAGCGTCAGTTCGGGTTAGTTCCATTCAAGTCATGCAAGTTAGAGTCCAAAACAAGGGCAAAAGTGTTTGGAAAAGTCTATACGTTGGAGACGTATCAGGATGTTCTGCACTTCTATAAGCTTCATCCTCAAGACGTCAGCCCCAACTCTGTTTCCAATATATGCAATTTCCAAGTCTTTTGCGAAGTCTATATCTAACAAGAGCCTGAGGTTGATCTATTTAGAGGGTATTTCTATCTCAACTGCCAAACTGAAATGACAGATGGACCTAGCCTCGATCTTGGTGGGATTTCCATTCAGAGGCGATGAGATACCATTTTCCCTGCCGCTGTATTGCCTAGTCACCCCAAAGATTGGAACTATACATGGTTCTATTGTCAAGACACATCTCCGGCCGATGAGAATCCTATGTCGGGTTTTCGCCCTTTCTGGCTTAGCCCTACCCACGCGCTTCCAGATCGTATCTTTGCTGCAGAACGAGCTAAATATTCAACCATCTTTTCAAAGATAAGAGCCCTTGTGGCCAATGGCTTACCTGGAGTAGACCTAGTCCGTTGTTGGGTCTCTTGGAGAATATTACCATTGAGCCGACGCAGCGGCTTAATGTGTAAGTATACAGGCGGCACAAAGGATCCTCAACGCTATAACCAGACACCCTTGACTGATGAGGAAGCCACTTCTATGGTTAAATCATTACTTGGAGAAACTCTGTAAAACTACTGCAAAGAGGGAGTAACCCCTTTTGTACACTTAACCCGGCTCCACCTGTAAGTATCTCGGATAAACCTTCAACTTATTCTCATGTTTTCTTGTTTTTTTAACTGCTTAACTTATTTCTCATGTATCCGAAGGCCAATTCTGCCTTCTGGAGTAAGAAGCTGCAAGCCGCTGCCCCTATCAAGAAAGTTAAGACCAAGGCCCATGGAACGGGCCGCCGTAAAAAACAAACAGTGGAAGATCTTCTCAAGATAGATGATCCGAAGGCAGAACTTGAATCCCTTGGTCGGCTTTTTATGCAACTTATTGACGCTGACTCTTCTCAGGATGACACGAAAACAAGTCAAGCTGACGCGGTAGAGGTAATCCCTATCTCCTCCGACTCAGGACCCTTGCTAAGACAGAAAACTCGGCAGGTCATCCGGAAAGTAAGATTTTCACACTCTCTTGCTCATTTGAATCCCAATTTTCTTTTGAAGAAACAACAACATGAATTAAGGTATAAGACCCAGAGCAAGGGTACTGAAGATCTCGTCTCCATTTTACCCAATACACCTGCCCCTTGCAAGCGTCAAAATGAGGTGCCTCATAACCCGACTCTTTATCAACTAGCCGGTCTTATATACGTCGACCTCTTAAACCTTCTGATTCAAATTATCAGGATACGCCTCCATCGTCTGACGACTCTACCGAAACTCAAATGCATGTCTTTCAAGGTTGCCCATGGGTAAGTATTTGTATTCGTTCACACATAGCTTGCAATAACATATTCATGAATTCTTGTACTCTTGTTGTAGCGGTGTAGCAAAGGCAGGCAAAAAGCAAAAGGTGGGTGGTTCTTCCAAAGACCCCCAAACCGCCGAGCTAGAGAAACAAGTGCCAAAGTCCCCTGATGCCTCAGAGAATCGTGATGATTCTGCCAATGACCCACCGCTATAAATTGATGCCATCGTTGTAGAACCCTGAGCACAGATATCAATCCAGCTGCAACAGATGACCCGCCAAGTCCCAAGCCGCCAAGCCCTGCCAAGCTAACGGGAGAAGTTCCTCCTGAAAAGACTATTGAAGATGTCACCATTACTGGCACAGGCTATACAAAGCCAGGAAACCCTACTCTCTTGGAAAAACATAGTGCCAAAGAAGAACCATCAGCCGCAGACAAGGGCAACTTACAACTGGACCTACAGAACTATGCAGATTTTAGTGCCGGTGAATTGCACGCAAGCTACCTAATCCGCCTGCACACAACCGCGATATGGAAGCTGGCTTGGTGAATCTGATGAGGCAGAAATACGAGGTACAAACTAAACCTCTTTCCATTGGTTCATATATACATATCAATGTAGCCCCCAAGGGCCGGCTCATCCTAACAAGGATGAGCCGGGTCTTCGAAATCCTTAACTTTGAATCAAAATCATATATTGCCCTCGAGGGCTGGCTTATCCTAACAAGGATGAGTCGGGTCTTCAAAATCAGTAACTTTGAACAAACCACATATCGTCCTCTAGGGCCGGCTTATCCTAATAAGGATGAGCCGGGTCTTCAAAATCAGTAACTTTGAACAAAACCACATATAGCCCTCCAGGGCTGGCTTATCCTAACAAGGATGAGCCGGGTCTTCAAAATCAGTAACTTTGAATAAAACCACATATAGCCCTCCAGGGCCGGCTTGTCCTAACAAGGATGAGTCGGTTCTTCAAAATCAGTAACTTTGAATAAAACCACATATAGCCCTCCAGGTCCGGCTTATCCTAACAAGGATGAGCCAGGTATTCAAAATCAGTAACTTTGAAAATGACCTACATTAGCCCCCAAGTGCCAGGCATATTGCTTGTAATGTGGCTGGGACTCAAATAATTATTTCATCACGAATCGCCACCATGTTAACTTGCCTCTATGCTTTCAAAACTTTATTGCAGGAAGCTTTAAGCCATCAAGAATCCAAATTGGGCGAGTTAAAGAAAAATATCAAACACCAAGAGGCTAAGATGCAAAAAGCTAAGTCAAACTTAATATTTTCTTTGAACGAAAATGAAGAACTTAAATCAAAATTTGCCTCCGACCGAACCACCTGGGAGACTGAAAAGGCCGCCTTAGTGAAACATGTCGAAGATGTCGAGGCCCAGCTTAAGCCGGCGACCGACGAGCTTGCCGGCTTAAAGCAACATATAACTCACATGACAACCACCAACTTTGGTAAGTGAAAACTTGTAGTTCATCATATGACTGTAAAGCTCCATAATTCGCCTGGCAAGTCATTTCATAAAATCGCTAACCCGCCTGCTAACTCTTTTGCAAAAAATTGAACATGCCCCAGAAGTGCAAATCTTGGTCAAGACATGTTATTGAAGCTGAAGGCGATTTATTCTCTAACAGAGCAGTTATACAGTGGCGCTCTCCGTAGTCTTGTAGCTTTAGGAGGGAACAGAAATCTGCCGAGTCAAATCGAGACTGTTTTGGATCATCTGTCAACATTCTCAGGCCAGATTTAAGACATAAAACTATCAGTCGCCCCGGCTGGAGCCATCGTTGCTCCTGGTCGGGCCAAAGCATGGCAATCTGAGCATGACCCGGAGGAAATAGCCACCGGGTGCCCGGAAATCAAGGATGATCGGTTAACCTTTGAAGAAAAAGACTTCAATCAATTTGTTCGAGAGATGCGGTCCGTGGCCTCTAAGCTCGTCGAAGAGCTCGACTTAAACAAGTACACGCCGACTTATGAAAACAACAACCAGAAGATTAAACCGCCAGCTCATGATGTTGTCAATCTTACTCCTCCTCGGCGTAAGCATACCTTTGCCCCTGATGTTAATCATTCAATTATACTAAATGACGAGGCCACATTCGAGCTTTAACCGGCATTGACTAGACAATGGCTGATCTTCAGATGATCGACGAAGAAGAGCTGGCGTAGGATGACCCACAATCTTCAAGGCGGCAGGAAGACAACTGATCATAGCCACGGCGATCCAGGCGGCTCTCAGGCCGGGTTTATGGGAGTGCAACTCCAGAAACACTTAAGTCAAAAACTTTTGCGAGCTCAGTTTGAAGCCTTGTAATAGAGTAGTTGAAAACAATGATCCGTCATGTCATGCCTTTGTGCATGTTGATCTTGACTTTTGATCCGCCAGTTCAATCTTTATGATATATCTGACATGATCGTACATATAAGCCATACCAAGATTCTTATTATCATTTGAAGTTTTTGCATGTCCTGTAGAGTCAAATCATGCTGGTGACTTAAAAATCAACAGCCAGTGCGGGTGATAACCTAACGACATGCAGCCTCATGACCACGGTTGTTCAAACCAAAATATACTGGCGACCTAAAGTCCAATGCCATTGTGGGTTACAACCCAAAATACTCAAATATGAGCCACATAACCCGAGTAATCAAAATTTGCACCAAGGAAAAAAAAATTAAGATAAAAGTATCCAAAGAAAACAAAAGAAAGATACAAAAAAATCTCAAATAATTGTCTGGGCCGGTTTTCCAAAACATGACCGAACAAGTTGGCTCACAGTGTAGGGGAATGTAGCATGTTCCTACGATCATGCAAGATCTATCTAGGAGATGCATACCAACGAGAGGGGGAGAGTGTATCCACGTAGCCTCATAGACCGAAAGCGGAAGCATTAGGTTAACACGGTTGATGTAGTCGAACATCTCCATGATCCAATCGATCTAGTACCGAATGTACGGCACCTCCGAGTTCAACACACGTTCAGCTCGGTGACGTCCTTCAAACTCTTGATCCAGCTGAGGGTCGAGGGAGAGTTTTGTCAGCATAATGACGTGATGACGGTGTTGGTGATGTAATCCGTGCAGGGCTTTGTCTAAGCACTACGATGATACTATCGGAGGAGTAAACAATGGAGGGGGGCACCACACACGACTAAGATAATGTTGTGTCTTTGGGGTGCCCCCTTCCCCCGTATATAAAGGAGGCGAGGAGGAGGCCGTCCACCAAGGGGCGCGCTGTGGGGGGGTGAGTCCTACTAGGACTCCACTCCTAGTAGGATTCGCCCCCTATTTTTCCTTCAACCGGAGGGGGAAAAGGGGAAGGGAGAGGGAAAGGAGAAGGAAAGGGGGGTGGTGCCCCCTTACCTAGTCCAATTCGGCCTCCTACCTTGTGGGGCGCGCAGCCCCTTGTGGGCTGGTTAGCCTCCCTCCTATGGCACATATGGCCCATATCTTCCACCGGGAGGTTCCCGTAACCCCTCGGGTACTCCAGTTTGTACCCGATACATTCCGAAACCCTTTCGGTGTCCGAATACCACCTTCCAATATATCAATATTTACCTCTTGACCATTTCGAGACTCCTCGTCATGTCCGTGATCTCATCCGAGACTCCGAACAAACTTCGGTCACCAAAACACATAACTCATAATACAAATCGTCATCGAACGTTAAGTGTGCGGACCCTACGGGTTTGAGAACTATGTAGACATGATCGGGACACATCTTCGATCAATAACCAATAGCGAAATCTAGATGCTCATATTGGCTCCTACATATTCTATGAAGATCTTTATCGGTCAAACTGCACAACAACATACGTTGTTCCTTTTGTCATCGGTATGTTACTTGCTCGAGATTCGATCGTCGGTACCATCATACCTAGTTCAATATCGTCACCAGCAAGCCTCTTTACTCGTTCCATAATGCATCATCCCATAATAACTCATTAGTCACATTGCTTGCAAGGCTTATAGTGATGAGCATTACCGAGAGGGCCCAGAGATACCTCTCCGATACACGGAGTGACAAATCCTATTCTCAATCTATGCCAACCCAACAAACACCTTCAGAGACACCTGTAGAGCATCTTTATAGTCACCCAGTTACGTTGTGACATTTGATAGCACACAAGGTGTTCCTCTGGTATTCGGGAGTTCATAATCTCATAGTCAGAGGAACATGTATAAGTCAAGAAGAAAGCAATAGCGATAAAACTTGACGATCATTATGCTAAGCTAACGGATGGGTCTTGTCCATCACATCATTCTCCTAATGATGTGATCACATTCATCAAATGACAACACATGTGCATGTCTAGGAAACTTAACCACCTTTGATCAATGATCTGGTCAAGTAGAGGCATACTAGGGACACGGTGTTTTGTTTATGTATCAAGTTTCCGGTTAATACAATTCTAGCATGAATAATAAACATTTATCATGATATAAGGAAATACAGAAGGGACAATTACATTTGAGCCCCTAGTTGTGTCACACCCGTGTGTTTTGCCCCTAAATTCAAAAAACTCTTGTTTCTGCCCAAGCTCGTTTGCTCTTCTTATGCTTTTGCCCTTTGACCGTTTGACCGTAACTTTGAAAACTTCATAATGAATTCATACTAACTCAGAAAAATGCATATAAGATATCAAAATGTTTGGAAAAACATCACATGTATGTGCATGTCATTTGCATTCATGACAAAAGACATCATATGAGCTCAAACTGAGATAGGGACTTTTCAGCACTTTTGTCATGAATGCAAATGACATGCACATATAGGTGATGTTTTTCCGATCATTTTGATATCTTATTTGCATTTTTTTGAGTTTTATGAAGTTTCCAAAGTTGCGGTCAAACGGTCAAAGGGCAAAAGCATGAGAGGAGTAAATGAGCTTGGACAGAAACGAGGGTTTTTTGAATTTAGGGGCAAAACACACGGGTGTGACACAACTAGGGGCTCAAATGTAATTGTCCCAATATAAAATAACAACTTTATTATTGCCTCTATGACATATTTCCTTCCGTCTCCCACTTGCACTAGAGTCAATAATTTAATTCACATCGCCATGTGATTTAACACCAATAGTTCACATCTCTATGTGATTAACACCCATAGTTCACATCGCCATGTGACCAACAACCAAAGGGTTTACTAGAGTCAATAATCTAGTTCACATCGCTATGTGATTAGCACCCAAAGAGTACTAAGTTGTGATCATGTTTTGCTTGTGAGAGAAGTTTAGTCAACGGGTCTGCAATATTCAAAGCCATATGTATTTTGCAAATTTTCTATGTCTACAATGCTCTGCTTAGAGCTACTCTAGCTAATTGCTCCCACTTTCAATATGCATCCAGATTGAGACTCAGAGTCATCAGGATTGGTGTAAAATCTTGCATCGACGTAACTCTTTACGACGAACTCTTTATCACCTCCATAACCGAGAAATATTTCCTTAGTCCTCTTAGGTAACTAAGGATAACTTTGACCACTGTCCAGTGATCCACTCCAGGATCACTATCGTAACCCCTTTGCCAAACTCATGATAAGGTACACAATAGGTCTGGTACACAACATAGCATACTTTATAGAACCTATGACTGTGGTATAGGAAATGACTTTCATTCTCTTTCTATCTTCTGCCATGGTCGGGCTTTGATTCTTATCAACTTTACACCTTGTAATACAGATAAGAACTCCTTCTTTGATTGTTCCATTTTGAACTCTTCCAAAAACTTGTCAAGGTATGTACTCATTGAAAAATCTTATCAAGCATCTTGATCTATCTCTATATATCTTGATGCCCAATATGTAAGCAGCTTCATCGAGGTCTTTCTTTGAAAATCTCCATTCAAACTCTCCTTTATGCTTTCCAGAAAATTCTACATCATTCCAATCAACAATATGTCATTCACATATACTTATAAGAAAGGCTCTAGTGCTCCCACTCGCTTTCTTATAAATACAGGCTTTTCCAAAAGTCTATATAAAACCATATGCTTTGATCACATTATCAAAGCGTATATTCCAACTCAAAGATGCTTGCACCAGTCCATAGATGGATCGCTGAAGCTTGCACACTTTGTTAGCACCCTTAGGATTGATAAAACCTTCTTGTTGCACCTTTAGGATATACAACTCTCCTTAGATATATCAATTTAAGGAATACAGTTTTGACATCCATTTACCAGATTTCATAAAATATGGCAATTGCTAACATGATTAGGATAGACTTAAGTATCGCTATAGTTGAGAAAATCTCATTGTAGTCAACATGTTGAATTTGTCAAAACCCTTTTGCGACTTGTCGAGCTTTGTAGATAGTAACACTACCATCAACATCCGTCTTCCTCTTGAAGATCCATTTATTTTCTATGGCTTTCCGATCTTCGGGCAAGTCCACCAAAGTCCACACTTTGTTCTCATACATGGATCCCATCTCGGATTTCATGGCCTCAAGCCATTTTGCGGAATCTGGGCTCATCATCGCTTCCTCATAGTTCATAGGTTCATCATGGTCTAGTAACATGACTTCCAGAATAGGATTACCGTACCACTCTGGTGCGGACCGTACTCTGGTTAACCTACGAGGTTTGATAGTAACTTGTTCTGAAGTTTCATGATCATCATCATTAGCTTCTTCACTAATTGGTGTAGGAATCACTGGAACTGATTTCTGTGATGAACTACTTTACAATTCGGGAGAAGCACTACAAAAAAAATACACATCCGTGACATTTTGGGCCGAACGAATTTTTTTCCTGTCATACTAATGACACTTCTATGACGATAATTGTGACAAAAACCTGTATCATCATAGATGTGGTGGGCTCCTACTTCTATGACAAAAAATCATGATAGAAAATGGGCTTTTCGTCCTGGGCAGCCGGAGACGCAGCTACATGACATTATTTGCACCGTCCATGACGGAGAAAACCATGGTAGAAGCGAGGGCGAGGAAAATTTCGAGGATTCCCGGTTACGTTGGGTGGTCGGGGGGGCAGCGATGTGCGTTTCTCTCGTACACGTACGCGCGTCTATTTGAGGTGTTGGGCTCTAAATGAACCCGAGCGAGGCATTGGGCTCTAACTGAACCCAAGCGATTGCACTAGCTATGTTACTGAACCCAAGTGATTCCTTCGCTACTGTTGCTAATTGAAGTAGATCGATATTGCCTCTGGATGAACAGTTAGCATTGTTGGGTGATGACCCACAAGTATAGGGGATCTATCGTAGTCCTTTCGATAAGTAAGAGTGTCGAACCCAACGAGGAGCAGAAGGAAATGACAAGCGGTTTTCAGTAAGGTTTTCTCTGCAAGCACTGAAATTGTAGGTAACAGATAGTTTTGTGATAAGATAAATTGTAACGTGTAACAAGCAATGAAAGTAAATAAAGTGCAGCAAGGTGGCCCAATCCTTTTTGTAGCAAAGGACAAGCCCGGACAATTTCTTATAATGAGAAAAGAGCTCCCGAGGACACATGGGAATTATCGTCAAGCTAGTTTTCATCACGCTCATATGATTCATGTTCTGTACTTTGATAATTTGATATGTGGGTGGACCGGTGCTTGGGTACTGCCCTTACTTGGACAAGAAACCCACTTATGATTAACCCCTATTGCAAGCATCCACAACTACAAAAGAAGTATTAAGGTAAACTTAACCACAACATTAGACATATGGATCCAAATCAGCCCCTTACAAAGCAACGCATAAACTAGGGTTTAAGCTTTTGTCACTCTAGCAACCCATCATCTACTTATTACTTCCCAATGCCTTCCTCTAGGCCCAAATAATGGTGAATTGTCATGTAGTCGAGGTTCACATAACACCACTAGAGGAAAGACAACATACATCTCATCAAAATATCGAACGAATACCAAATTCACATGACTACTAATAGCAAGACTTCACCCATGTCCTCAGGAACAAACGTAACTACTCACAAAGCATATTCATGTTCATAATCACAGGAGTATTAATATGCATTAAGGATCTGAACATATGATATTTCACCAAATAAACCAATTAGCATCAACTACAAGGAGTAATCAACACTACTAGCAACCCACAGGTACCAATTTATGGTTTTGGATACAAGAGATGAACTAGGGTTTGAGAGGAGATGGTGCTGGTGAAGATGTTGATGGAGATTGACGCCCTCCCGATGAGAGGATCGTTGGTAATGACGATGGTGATGATTTCCCCCTCCCGGAGGGAAGTTTCCCCGGCAAAACAGCTCCGCCGGAGCCCTAGATTGATTCCGCCAAGGTTCTGCCTCGTGGCGGCGGAGTTTCGTCCCACAAGCTTGCCTCTGATTTTTTTAGGGTAAAAGCCTTCATATAGCAGAAGATGGGCACCGGAGGGCCACCAGGGGGCCCAGGAGACAGGTGCGCGCCCAGTAGGGGTGGGCGCGCCCAGTAGGGGTGGGCGCGCCCCCACCCTCCTGGCCAGGGTGTGGGCCCCCTCTTGTGCTTTCTTCGCTCAATAATTTTTATTAATTCCAAACTAACTTCCGTGGAGTTTCATGATTTTTGGAGCTGTGCAGAATAGGTTTCCAATATTTGCTCCTTTTCCAGCTAGAATTCCAGCTGCCGGCAATCCCCCTCTTCATGGTAAACCTTGTAAAATAAGAGAGAATAGGCATAAGTATTGAGACATAATGTGTAATAACAGCCCATAATGCAATAAATATTGATATAAAAGCATGATGCAAAATGGACGTATCAACTCCCCCAAGCTTAGACCTCGCTTGTCCTCAAGTGAAAGCCGAAATCGAAAAATATGTCCACATGTTTAGTGATAGAGGTGTCGATAAAAATAAAATACGGACATGAGGGCATCATGATCATTCTTATAACAACAGCATAAATAGATTTTATCATATGATTTCTTATGCTCAAGTAACAATCAATTCACAATGTCAAGTATGGTTCAGAAACTTCATTTAGAACTAACAAACTATAATCTCAGTCATTGAAGCAATTGCAATTTATCATAACATCAGAAAGAGTCAAGAATAGAGCTTTTCAGCAAGTCCACATACTCAACTATCATATAGTCTTCTACAATTGCTAACACTCACACAATACTTGTGGTTATGGAGTTTCAACCGGACACTGAGAAAGATACAGGCTTATTGTGTTGCCTCCCAACGTATTCACCTTTGGGTGATGTCAAAAATAATAATTCATGCTAACTTACATCCAATTGGATATATATATCAAGATCTTTCAAACACGAGGAGCTTGCCAAAGGATAAAATGAAAAAGGGAAAGGTGAAGATCACCTTGACTCAAGCATAAAGTAAAAGATAGGCCCTTTGCAGAGGGAAGCAGAGGTTGTCATGTGCTTTTAGGGTTGGATGCACGAAATCTTAATGCAAAAGAACGTCACTTTATATTGCCACTTGTATATGCACCTTTATTATGCAGTCCGTCACTTTTATTGCTTCCATAACAAGCTTGTATAAAGCTTATTTTCTCTACACTAATAAGTCATACATATTTAGAGAGAAATTTTTATTGCCTGCAACATGACAACTTACTTGAAGGATCTTACTCAATCCATAGGTAGGTATGGTGGACTCTCATGGCAAAAACTGGGTTTAAGGATATTTGAAAGCACAAGTAGTATCTCTACTTGGTGCAAGGAATTTGGCTAGCATGAGGGGGAAAGGCAAGCTCAACATGTTGGGAATATGAATGACAATATACTTTAACTGAGATGTGAGAAAACATAAACCATTATGTTGTCTTACTTGTCCAACATCAACTCTTTTAGCATGTCATACTTAATGAGTGCTCCCAATCATAAAAGATGTCCAAGATAGTGTCTTTATATGTGAAGACCTCTCTTTCCTTATTACTTCCTATTAATTGCAACGATGACCAAAACTACGTTTGTCAACTCTCAACAACTTTTATGCCTCATACTTTCTATGTGTGAAGTCATTACTATCCATAAGATCAATATGAGCTCTTTTATTATTTTTATTCTATCTACTTTCTCCAGATCATGGCAAGATAGAAAAACCCTTGACTCAACACTAATCTTTTATTATAGATAGCTCACGGACTCGATTACAAAAAGAGATCACGAAGCAAAACTCAAAACTAATTTGATACTAAAACTTCAATGTACTAGATCAAGATACTACTAAAAGGATCGAACTAAGTAAAACGGTAAAGATAGGAGTGTGATGGTGATACGATACCGGGGCACCTCCCCCAAGCTTGGCAGTTGCCAAGGGGAGTGCCCATACCCATGTGATTATGTCCTTGGAGGTGGTGAACTAGGAGTTGTTGATGATGTAGGCTTGTCGTCCATCTTCCAAGGCATAGGCTCACCATCATAGAAGGATGATCGAGTCTCTGGGATCCTTAAATCTGCAGCCAAACTCATTCTCTTGAATCTATATTCATACTCACGGTTTTGGTTTTGCAGGTCATAGATCTCGGCTTGGAGGTGCTCGATTTTCTCTTGAAGCTTGAAGATGGTCTCCCCAATGACCTTGGCATCTAGCTTGTTGTTGTTGGTGAACTCCGTGATCATCATCTGGTTAGTGTTGAGTCCACGCTCCACCATCCCTTGGCACTTGAAAGCTTGTTGCTCCATGGCTTCAAGATTTGTCTCCACGCTTCCGGTATGCCTTGGTCCCTCCACATCACGGATGTGCAGCACCCCCTCACGCATCTCAATGGTTTGAGGGTGTTGCAGCACCTCCGCGAGATAGGGGTTGATAACCCTCTCAAAAAACATGTCCTTGGGAGCGCTTGGAGACGTCATGATGCTCTGGATCTGTCAGAAAAACAACTCGAAACGAAAATAGAGGATATTTGCATGATACAGTGGTCAAAGCCTTCGGGAGATTATATAATGAATTTTTATCTACAAAAATACATAACGTACAAGAAAACGGAGTCCGGGAGGCACAAGAGGTGGCCACGAGACAGGGGGTGCACCCAGGAAGGGTGGGCGCGCCCTCCACCCTCGTGGAGGCCTCGTGTCCTTCCCGGACTACTTCTTTCTTCCTAAAATTCTTAAATATTCCAAAACGGATAGAAATTGCCATTAGAATTGTTTTGGAGTCGGTTTACTTAGCGTACCACATACCTATTCCTTTTCAGAGTCTGAAACGTTCTAGAAAGTGTCCCTTATGTATTCCTCCGGGGTTACGGTCTCAATAATATTAGTTTCAATATTGATAGGATTACCTAAGATATAATGTTTAATTCTTTGACCGTTCACCACCCTCGGACTTGTGTCTTCGAAGTTGTTGATTTTTATGGCACCGGAATGATAGACCTCCTCGATAACGTAAGGACCTTACCATTTAGAGAGAAGTTTTCCTGCAAAAAATCCTAAACAAGAGTTGAATAATAACACATAATCACCTATGTTAAACTCACACTTTTGTATCCTTTTGTCATGCCAGCGTTTGACTTTTTCCTTGAATAGCCTGGCATTTTCATAGGCTTGGGTTCTCCATTCATCAAGTTAGCTAATATCAAATAACCTCTTCTCACCGGCAAGTTTGAAGTCATAGTTGAGCTCTTTAATATCCCAATATGCTTTATGTTCAAGTTCAAGAGGTAAGTGACATGCTTTTCCATAAACCATCTTATACGGAGACATACCCATAGGATTTTTATATGCAGTTCTATAGGCCCATAATGCATCATCATGTTTTTTGGACCAAATCTTTCTAGATCTATTCACAGTCTTTTGCAAAATTAATTTGAGCTCCCTATTGCTCAACTCTACTTGACAACTAGACTGCGGGTGATAAGGAGATGCGATTCTATGATTAACATCATACTTAGCAAGCATCTTACGGAAAGCACCATGAATAAAATGTGAACCACCATCAGTCATAAGATATCTAGGGACTCCAAACCTCGGAAATATGACTTCTTTAAGCATCTTAATAGAGGTGTTATGATCAACACTACTAGTTGAAATAGCTTCTACCCACTTAGTAACGTAATCAACAACAACTAAAAAATGTGTGTAACCATTAGAGGCAGGAAAAGGTCCCATATAATGAAAGCCCCAAACATCAAACGGTTCAATAACAAGAGAATAATCCATTGGCATTTCTTGACGTCTACTAATATTACCAATTCTTTGACATTCATCACAAGACAAGACAAACTTACGAGCATCTTTGAAGAGAGTAGGCCAATAAAACCCGGATTGCAATACCTTATGTGCAGTTCTATCTCCAGCATGGCGTCCTCCATATGATTCAGAGTGACACTTGCGTAGGATCTGTTCCTATTCATGCTCAGGTACACAACGTCTAGTAACACCATCTACTCCTTCTTTATAAAGGTGTGGGTCATCCCAGAAGTAATGTCTTAAATCATAAAAGAACTTTTTCTTTTGTTGGTATGTGAAACTAGGTGGAATAAATTTAACAACAATGTAATTAGCATAATCAGCATACCAAGGAGCAGTACGAGAAGCATTAATGACCGCTAATTGTTCATCAGGAAAGCTATCATCAATGGGTAGTGGGTCATCAAGAACATTCTCTAACCTAGACAAGTTGTCTGCAATGGAGTTTTCAGCTCCCTTTCTATCAATAATATGCAAATCAAATTCTTGGAGCAAGAGAACCCATCTAATGAGTCTAGGCTTAGCGTCTTTCTTTTCCATAAGATATTTAATAGCAGCATGATCAGTGTGAATAGTAACTTTGGAATCAACACTATAAGGTCTAAACTTATCACAAGCAAACACAACTGTTAAGAACTCTCTTTCAGTAGTAGCATAATTTCTCTGGGCAGTATCAAGAGTCTTACTAGCATACTGGATAACATTCAATTTCTTATCAACTCTTTACCCTAGAACAGCACCTACAGCATAATCACTAGCATCACACATAATTTCAAAAGGTAAATTCCAATCAGGTGGCTGAACAATAGGTGCAGTAATCAAAGCTTTCTTAAGTATTTCAAATGCTTCTACACAATCATCATCAAAGACAAAAGGAATATCTTTTTGCAATAAATTAGTTAGAGGCCTAGAGATTTTAGAAAAGTCCTTAATGAACCTCCTATAAAAACCGGCATGACCAAGGAAACTTCTTATACCTTTTATGTCCTTGGGACATGGCATCTTTTCAATAGCATCAACTTTAGCTTTATCAACTTCAATACCTCTCTTGGAAATCTTATGCCCCAAAACAATGCCTTCATTAACCATAAAGTGGCACTTTTCCCAATTCAACACGAGACTAGTGTCTTCACATCTCTGCAAAACTCAATCAAGGTTGCTCAAGCAATCATCAAAAGAGGATCCATAAACGGAGAAATCATCCATGAATACCTCACAAATCTTTTCACAGAAGTCAGAGAATATAGCCATCATGCATCTTTGAAAGGTAGCAGGTGCATTACATAAACCAAAAGGCATACGTCTATAAGCGAAAGTACCGAAAGGGCAAGTAAAAGTAGTTTTTGATTGATCCTTCGCTGACACAGGTATTTGAGAGAACCCAGAATAACCATCTAGAAAGCAGAAATGTGTGTGTTTGGATAGTCTTTCTAGCATTTGATCGATAAAAGGTAAAGGGTAATGATCTTTCTTAGTAGCTTTATTTAATTTATGGAAATCAATTACCATCCTATAACCTGTAATAATTCTTTGCGGGATCAATTCATCTTTATCATTAGAAACGACAGTAATACCTCCCTTTTTAGGAACACAATGGACAGGGCTTACCCAATCACTATCAGCAACGGGATAAATTATACCTGCCTCAAGGAGCTTTAGTATCTCCTTTCTTACCACTTCTTTCATCTTAGGATTCAATCGTCGTTGAGGATCTCTAACTGGTTTGGCATCATCCTCCAAATTAATTTTGTGTTGGCATAACATGGGACTAATGCCCTTGAGATCATCCAGCGTATATCCAATAGCAGCATGGTACTTCTTCAGAGTTTTCAATAATCTTTCTTCTTCTTGCTCTGAATGGTTAGCACTAATAATAGCAGGATATATTTTCTTTTCATCAAGATAAGCATACGTAAGATTACCAGGTAATGGTTTGAGTTCAAACACGGGATCACCCTTGGGTGGAGGGGGATTGTCGGTGTCAAAAACCAGCGGATCTCGGGTAGGGGGTCCCGAACTGTGCGTCTAGGTGGATGGTAACATGAGACAAGGGACACGATGTTTTTACCCAGGTTCGGGCCCCCTCGATGGAGGTAAAACCCTACTCCTGCTTGATTAATATTGATGATATGGGTAGTACAAGAGTTGATCTACCACGATATCAGAGAGGCTAAACCCTAGAAGCTAGCCTATGTATGATTGTTGTTCGTCCTACGGACTAAACCTCTCCGGTTTATATAGACACCGGAGAGGGCTAGGGTTACACAGAGTCGGTTACAATGGGAGGAGATCTACATATCGTATCGCCAAGCTTGCCTTCCACGCCAAGGAAAGTCCCATTCGGATACGGGACGAAGTCTTCAATCTTGTATCTTCATAGTCCGGGAGTCCGGCCAAAGGTCATAGTCCGGCCATCCAGACACCCCCTAATCCAGGACTTCCTCAGTAGCCCCCGAACCAGGCTTCAATGACGACGAGTCCGGCGTGCAAATTGTCTTCGACATTGCAAGGCGGGTTCCTCCTCCGAATCCCATATACCTGTTGAACAGTGTCCGGCTTCTGATGAATGTTGCGCTCCTTGGCTTCTGCGCCCAATAATGGCCATCTTCCACGTGTCAAAAGAATGCGAAAAGACAGGGTGTTTTTTCATTTACCCCCCTAGCTGCGCCAAGGGGCCGCCTATAAAAGAGGCGGGGATTTAGATCCGAATCGCACCATCTTCCCTCCGCGAGCATTCATCAGAGCGCATTCGACAGAGATCCATTCCATCATGGCCGGTCAATGCAGCTCCTCCTCTCACCCCCCAGCCCTCAGCCTAGAGATTGGGAGAGGTGTTCCGTCCCGCACAGAGAGCTAGTAGCGCTCCAAACCAAGGGGCTTCTCCCCCCAGCTTACATGGTCCCAGTTCGAGCTGTGATTGCCACTTATAATGGCGGAGAGCAAGCGGAGAGCGTCCCCGATCCCTCCAAAGGAGAGCGGGTATGCCTTGTCCCTTATTTAATAAGAGGGCTAGGATTCCCAATTCATCCATTTCTCCGGGGGCTTCTGGAGTTCTATGGCCTCCAGTTACACAACCTTACGCCTTCCTCCATATTGCATATTGCGGGCTTTGTAGCCCTCTGCGAGCTGTTTTTGGGCATCGAGGCCCATTTCGCGCTGTGGAAGAAGTTGTTCTGCCTCGTGCCCTGTTCTCAGAAGGGGTCGATATATCAAGTGGGCGGAGCCGAACTATGGCGCATCGCTGGGACCGGATATCTATCAGGAACCCCAAAGAAGGCGTCCAAAGACTGGCCTTCAGAATGGTTTTACATAGAAGACGTCCCCCTGCCGGACCCTGTACGGATCGGCCTCCCTGAGTTTGATAATGATCCCTTGAAGAAGCGCCTGAGCTGGCGTCCACGGAGCCCTCAGAAGGAAAATGACAAGGACGTCCTTTACCTGATGAGCCGGATAAGGTTGTTAGCTCATTCCGGACTGACCATGATCGAGGTCATGGCCACATGCATTATGCGGGGGGTGCAGCCGCTTCAGTACAAAGGCCACCCCATGTGGGATTTCAACGGGGAGGACGACGCCACCCGGTGCGGCCGCAAGGGGCCGCATTCGACTGCCACTCTAACGAAGATCTTGTCCGCTTTGTACAAGGGATAAGAGGAGGAATTCCTCCGCGTCAACCCATGGGGCGGATTTTCAATGTACAATCCTCCAAGCTGGGTAAGCGAACAATTCCACTTGCCTATCCGTTTTCACATTCCCATAGTTAAGTTCTTAGTCTAGCAATTTCAACGCAGGAGCTACGCCAGACTGTAAAGGAGATAAACAGCCCTCCTCCACAACCCGAGGACCCGGAACAATCCCTCGACTCGGACTCCCAAGAGGACCCAAACTTATGTGTGGAGCTGATTGATGGGGTGTTTCATCAATTGAGCAAGGACAACACCTTGGTGGCCATTATGGTCGATTATCACTACAAGAAATATGTCAACTTATGACCACCACTATTGGTCACTGAAAGGTCACAAATTTCCATTTATGACCTTTTTGTGACCAAAAACAGAAGGTCAAAAGCTGGGCGTCGTAAACTGACTATAGCGACCTTTCTTCTGGAATGGTCAAAGACGTTTACGACCAAAATATTCCTACTGTGGCGTTTTGGTCACTAGCAACCTCCCCCAGGCCACGTAGGCATCCAGCGTGGCAAGCTGATGTGGCACAAGATTCAGCCCGGTCCAATTCGATTTTCTACATGGGCCGAGCCCAACAATTCAGCCTATTTGTGTTTTTTTTTCATCAATTTTTGGTCAGGATCATGGGCCAAGCCCAATATGGCAGCCTTTTTTATTGTTGGGCTGCGGCCATTTTGGCTAAACAATTTCATTTCTTTTTTATTAAATGGGTCCACTAGTCAGATGGGTCCCAGTTGTCAGGTTCTGGTAACAGGTTTCAATTTGTCAGGTAAGTGGGTCCCATCTATCAGACTCATATTCTTCATATTTCAAGCAGTATTCAGATTCGCAGAGACAAAAAACACACATAATACTTAAACAAGAGCAACCAGATCACATAATACAATACTTTACAAGCTCTATCCGTGCCAGTACAAAGGGCCATGTATAATACAATACTTTACAAGCTCTACAAGTGTAATATAGTACTACTTCACAAGCTCCTGGACTCGCTGGACTCTCTCATATTTCTATGCAACTTCAATAGGACAAAAACTTCGGTAGTCAGGGCTGGAACCATAGTCAGATGAACAACACGCCAGACTCGCTCGACGGCGATAGTCAGGGCTGAGACCAAACAAAACAACAACATGGCTTCCTCTGTCATCCTGTTACATGAATCAGAAAAGAATGAGAAAAATTGGGGCAAATATATTATGAACAGACCAGTCAAGAACAGACCATTCAACATTCAGCTAGTACCATGCTTTTTGTTGTCGAGCTAGTTAAAATGAGATAGTGGTTCATATAAGAAACAGAGAAACAATATGAATATGCATGGCACATATGCAGGTTGTGCAAAAAACCTGCACTACAACACATTGCGCCTAAAACAAAATACCATTCTACTATCACGACCATACATTCAACTGGCAAGATCTAACAATACTCGTCAGCACACGCATACTAAACTTCACAAAGGCAGGAGAGAATAAAGGGAACCAAGGAAGATACCTGTGGATGATAGTGTCGACGATGATCTGGATTGAGTTAGCATTTATGAGGAAGTGGATGGTGTCCATGGTGTGCTTTAGATGCACACAGCCATGAGCTTCTTGCCGCTGTTGCATCCGTTCGCTCGATGATGGGTACCAATGCATCCAAGTAGAACAAAACCACCAACATTAACCCACAGCTTCAAGTACAAGCAAGTATATATCAAGTGACAGTGAAAACAAGTTGAGAAAAACACTGTAAATATCTATTTCATGTCATGCAGAATTCAAACCGAATAAACCTATGCATACGAAGGTGAAATATTACAAAGAAAGCACTCATCAGGTAGCATGCATACAAAGTCTCTGTGTTGGCAGTAGTAAATACTCTCTGTGTTAGCAGTAGTAAAACTCATGCAGTACCAAGTTAACAACTTTGAGTCAGAAAAGCTAGAAATGTCTCTTAAGAGAGACCAGAACTTAGAATTAAGGCACATATCATATTCTGAACAGCATCAACACCATGGTAGTAACAATTAACATTAGTAGGACATCAATGGGGCACAACTTAGTTAACTGCAGACGGATGGACACACAATTACCTTCTCGAGGCAGGGGCGAGCGTCCTTGAAGTCGAGGAAGATGAGCGTGAGGGCGGCGCTAATGGCACTCTATGACATGTTGAGGCCGAGCAGCAGCGGCACAAGCATGCCCAAGGTGATGGTGTACATGCCGAAGGTGATTTTCTCCCCAGATTCAATGCATGGAATAGCTCCCTTCCGTTCCCAACAGCAGCAAGGTACTGGTGCTACTGCCGTGCAAAGAAAAATCTTGTAAGCATGATAGAAGGTTGGGATGGCAGGAAGTGAAAATCCTGTCTAACAACATGAGCAGAGCACTAGTTATAAGCATGATAGAAGGCTGGGTGAAGAATATACGAAACTGAAGCAATCAATTCAATTCAAAGGGTGTATCTTGTGTAAATGATGCTAGCAATCTCAGTTTCATGCATATATATTATATATAGTAGAAATTTTATTAGATGATCCTAACTCCATATTTAACAGATATTCATTCCTCAAAATACTCAACAGAGAGTATTCCCTGCCACAAGCAGCAAGATGAGCGGGGTTTGGGCGAGATCCAGCGAGGTGTAGGGCTGCTCGTTGGGTAACTAGTACCTGGATGTATGGAGTGAGGTGGGAGAGCTGCAGCATACTAATCTTGGGCGTGAAGAGTGGAAACTACCATATATTGCCCAAGAATTGAACCCAGCTTTGACATGCATGCTGCAATTCAACTCCATTGGTTGTCATAGAGATAAGATGAAAATCAACATTTTTTTGTTTGCCACTTATGGATGAAGCTACTAATCAGGATTAAATGCAGACAGTAGTAGTAGTTGTGGCATAGCAGTATATATATTAATTTGACTAAATTGAACCAACACCACAAGTCTGCATACAATGAAGTTACTAGGTAGGGATCATATAACATGAGGTAGATGGATGATTAGCAAACATGCTGGGCGGCCAAGAAATGAACAACATATAAAATACTCCTACTACTGTAGTAGTTAAGATGATGAGACAAAGGACAACAAAAGTTAAGATGATGAGACAAAGGACAACAGCATGCAGAGTTCCTGATGCACCGGAGTGGCCCAACTCGGCTGCACCACACTGAGGCACTGTTGTTCCATCGAGCTCGACCATGTGCAGGCTTCATCATCGCCGTGGAGGTCCTGGTGGTTGTCCTGGTCCATGGAGTGTGAATCTTATTATTTCATTTTAGAGAACGTTAAACACAAATGGCATGTATATGGATCACTGTGGACAAGCAAACTTCGCTAATAAATATGAACAAGGCCTACTATAGCATAGCAGGTAAGGAGTTAGATTAACTCAAGTATTGGTGACTAATAGGCCTATTATTTCATTTTAGAGAAAGCCTGAAACACAAATGGCATGCATATAGATACCAAGGACAAGAAAACTTAGCTAATAAATATGAACAAGGTCTACTATAGCATAGCAGGCAAGTATTGGTGACAAATAGACCTATATTAAGAGTAAACAGAACTAGCTTGGAAAACAACTCTATATTAAGAGTATCATGTGTGAATGTGATACAGTAAAAAATTGCATGCTATGTACATCAAGTTAAAAGGCACAAGTTATACAGTAGCCTAAAGCAGAGCAAATGTACAGCAAGTTGATAAAAGAATGCCCAGTCATGGCATTTGATTTCACAAGAGAAGAATGTGTAAGGTGCAATGTTGTGTACACTTTGTAATTCTATAATAATTTGTAGTGCACTGTGGCTAAAAGCCATAGTACACTTGAAGCTACAAACTATGCAACAAGCCTGAAACTCCAACAACAAGAAGCAGAGTTGAGTTCCTAGCCAGCATTTGCCTCTCAAAATTTTATATAAAGTGAAAATTCCCAGCAGGGTAGATAGTGATCAACTTGCTGTACAACAAGTGCAGAGCAGCTACACAAGAAAAATACAAGCCCACTGATACTAGTTGTGCACTTGTTTCTTTCGTTCACCACTGATCTGGTCTGTAGTGAAAGCGAAAGCACGACCAAAAGAAGTTTAAAAATGTTATTAGTTGTAAGAGAATAGAGTATACATATTATATCTGTCAAAAGAAGGACCAATATCAATCAGACCCTTTAATTTTAAAAAACATGGTTTCATTTGATGGTTGTTGGAGTAGCTGCTTTGGTTTGCACTATAAGGAACCTGTAATATCAATTTCTAACTTTCTAACAGTGAATTTGATCCTCAGGTGGTGTTGGGTGTACTAGACAAAAGGGCATATTCAGCCCTTCTGTAAATGTAACATCCAATCAAAGCACTTATTTGCATCTATGAGCACAAAATAAAATGAAGGTATGTATAAAACTAAGACTGCACTTGGCAGGCAAGATCAACACTGTCCAAAATACAGTACCCAACTAGCCTAGCTAATGCAGTGTTAAGTTGCTGCCAATGTTCGAAAATCTCACTGGCATCCATGCGTGATTTGGTTAGTATGAAGAAGAAGTGGGCTAATGAATAGAGAGAGAAGCAGAGTTAGTTACCTTCATGTCATCCTCGATCTTGGCGACCTGGGACTGGATGCTGGCGACGGTCTCCTTGAGCGGGGCGTTGACGGGGTACTTTCCCTCGTCCCACACGAACCTGCATCCATCCATCCATCCATCCATCCTCAGCAGATAAGCGAAAGGGATCGCGCCTGATGGTAGCGGTGGTGGTCGGTCGTGTTACCTGCGCCTGCTTCACCCTCACGTACGGGGAATCCGCCGCTGCTCACCCGTGCGGTGACGCGATAGGAGCAGCAGCTAGCGCTCAGGCGCGGGGTGAAGTGGCTCCTGGGGACGGCAAAGCCGTCGGGGGTGCCGGGGCTCCACCTCTCCGCCGCGGCTGATGGCAGCGCCCTCCCCCTCCCGCTGGTGGCGGCGCCCTCCCCCTCTCGCTGGTGGCGGCGACACCCTCGAGGTGGCTGCTCAAAAGGATCTACGGAGAGGGAGGGGAAAGGATGCCGACGGTGGAGTGGAGGCCGGGGTGGTCGCTCGTGGTTGCAGGAAGATGTGCCCGTCGGATCTGACCAGAAGAGAAGGAGGAGGCCGGTGAGGTTGGGCGGCTCGCTTGATCTGTTGAGGGGGCGACTAGGTGGTGGAAGGGAGGGGCAGCGGAGGAGGAATCTAAATCGGGAAGGGGCGGCGGCGAGGAGATGGGGACGAGGGAGGAAGGGGGCGATGGGGGGAGGGGTCGATCTGAGCTAGGGTTTGGGCTGCGGGTGGTGGGTATCTCTTTTTCTTTTCTTTTTTTTCTTTTCTGTAGATAGATGGATGGATGGATGTGGGATGGAGATATGGATGGATGGATGGATGGACGCCATGTCATCGATCCGTGGACAGAGTTATGATTGGTTCAGAAAATCAGTGATGTAGAATAGTTTTTAAGTACTAAAAATAGAGAGATTTTATGAAGTAGCTATCAAAAATATTTTGCAAAAGGGCACCACACAAATTTTCACTAGAGTTAGACCACATTTTATGGATTAGGACCAATTTGTATGCATTTTTCATATTTCTAGCTATTTTTAATCATTTTTTGAGTGCTCAAAATGGGTTTTTTTGTGAAAGAACTACCAAATAATTGTTGCAAAATTGGACCAAATCATTTTTCTTAAATATTAGGCCATATTTAATGCACAATTGACCAAATGGTTGGGTGTCAAAAGCTTTTATCCACCTCTCGTGAAAAAGACAAATTTCGTCGATTCAGCAGGAAGCGGATCATATTTGAACTGCAGCTACCTCGTAGTTTCCTCTTTATTTAAAAAAAATCATTTCTAGGTACATAAGTATCTATTTAATCATAGAAACACCAAAAAAATCCAAGATTCAACCACTAGCTAGGAACGGTCATTCCCGCCGTTTTGACCGCGTTTTGAAACGGGCATAAAAAATTCAAAAAAATCAAAAAATTGGGAAACCTTCGCATTGTGTCACTATATGTGGCCAAGTTCCCAGGAAAAACAACAAACTTGTAATACGGCAATTATTTTAAAAAAGTGTTCTCAGAAACGAGCTATCACGTGTGGAGATCAATGGCTTTCAAGCCAAATGATCAATCTTATGGCCACATCCATGGCATAGTTTGTTCAAATGATCTCATATTGTGCACAAGGGTGCATATTGGAATGGAAAACAATGTTGCCTAAGGGAGTTTTCATTTTCTTTGGACGAAAAAACCATTTTCCATTTTTCGAGTGCCCAACAGGAGGTTTTTTTGTGAAGGACCTCCCAAATAATTGTTGCCAAATTGGACCAAAACATTTTTCTAAAATACTAGGCCATATTTAATGCACAATTGACAAAATGGTTGGGTGAAAAAAGTTTTGATCCACCTCTGATGAAAAAGACAAATTGTCGTCGATTCAGTTGGAAACGGGTCAAATTTGAACTGCAGCTGCCTCATAGTTTGCTCTTTATTTTTTCCAAAAATCATTTCTAGGTACATAAGTATCTATTTAATCATAGAAACACCAAAAAAATTGCAAGATTCAACCACTAGCTAGGAACGGTCAAGCCCGCCGTTTTGACCGCATTTTCAAACGGGCATAAAAATTCAAAAAAAATCAAAAAATTGGAAAACCTTCACATTGTGTCATTATATGTGACCAAGTTTCCAGGAAAAATAATAAACTTGTAATACGGTAATTATTTTAAAAAAGTGTTCTCAGAAATGAGCTATCAAGTGTGAAGATTCATGACTTTCAAGCGAGATGATCAATCTTATGGCCACATTCATGGCATAGTTTGTTCAAATGATCTCATATTGTGCACAAGGGTGCATATTGGAATAGCAAACAATGTTGCCTAAGGAAGTTTTCATTTTCGTTGGACGAAAAAACCATTTTCCATTTTTCGAGTGCCCGAAAGGAGTTTTTTTTGTGAAGGAACTACCAAATAATTGTTGCAAAATTGGACCAAATCATTTTTATAAAATACTAGGTCATATTTAATGCACAATTGACAAAATGGTCTGGTGTAAATTTTTTTGATCCACCTCTCGTGAAAAAGATAAATTTTTGCCGATTCAGCTGGAAGCGGGTCAAATTTGAACTGCAGCTGCCTCATAGTTTGCTATTTATTTTTTCCAAAAATCATTTCTAGTTACATAAGGACCTATTTAATCATAAATACATGGTTTGGTGGCGATACGTCGAGGTTTGGGCGGTGGCCGAGGGCCCCAACTCTAGAGCGCGTAAACTCGCATGCCCGTCGCGTGGTCACCGCCTGACCGTGGCGTTGCCATGTGTTCTGGGCGGCCTAGGCATGTCTAGTGGGTTGGGCACTCCTCAGGTTGGTGCTAGAAAGAAAATTACAACATAAGATTCTCACGAGGAGACCAATCGATGCTCAAACATGAATTAGCAGCCAAGTGTTTGATTAGTGGTACGGGAAATGTACATGGATAATGGGCGTGAGTTTTGGCTGAGGATGATCAGTTACTAAGAAGACCGTTTTCACAAATTTTCAGCTCAAAAGGAGGAGCCTAGGTGGTACTTGCTTTGCAAACCACCACACTGGACATAAATACGAATGTTGAAGCTCGGCTCAAAATAATGAATGGATTGAGCTGGCATTTGGTGGAGGATGGTTATTTGGGCATAGGAAAGCATTGTAGAAAATGGATACTATTTGGACATGCCAAAGTGGTACTTCCTTCACAAACTGTTACTATGAACAGAATAGGAAAATGAATATTTTTGAATTATTTTTGAACTAGGAAAGGAAGGTTTTTACATATTTGATGAAGATATGACCCAAAGAATTTATGAGATTTTTTTGGGAATTTTGGGAATGACAGAAATATAGGTTGCTTCACAACCTAGGGCAAAAACTGCCACATGGACATGACACATAGGCAAAACTGATGAGGTGGCGCCTAGTCATAGCAACCCACCACAATTTACAAGGCTATGACCATCTATATTGGTCGTTAACAACTAGAAATAAGGCAGCGGACTAGCACTGTTAGCTTTATGACCATTTCATGTGAGGAAATTATGACCTTTCTGACCAAAATGGTCGCAATGGTTTAGGGTTTGGAGCCCCTCGAACAGCTTTTGACCAATTGGTCTCAAATGGTCATAAATCTATGACCAATTCTTCCAGGGTCACTGACAGAAGGTCATAAGTTGACATATTTCTTGTAGTTTATCCTGGACTACTTCCAGCCTCAAAGGTAACCGAGACCGAAGTCCCAGTACTTTCAAGAGGATCCATCCGTGCTTATTTTTGATCGCCATATACCAATGGCGTTTTTCGTAAGGGAAGTCCTTGAGGCAGAGGGCCGAGCCCGCGGTGGCTAGCCAACAAGGGCCATCGAGGCCCAGCGGGCTAAAAAGAAGTGCAGACCGGATTGAGACACCAACGCAACGGTATAGTGTGCAACTTTAATGCCCAGGGTTTATGCCCTCAAGGCATACTAACGCTCATGTTCTCTTCAGGAAGAAGTGCGCCCGCCGGACTATATCCACCGGGTCCGGAAGCGGGGGCAAACACGGGGCGCGCACCGGACGCTCCTCCGACAAAGGACGCGGACAGGATATCTGCCACCAATTCCGAGGTGGAGAGTGCCATGAACCACAGGCGTCGCCGGACTGTTCTTCGTGACGCTTGTTTTTCCCAAGAGGCGTTGGAAGCCTTTAATACGGGAGATGCGTACCTCTGCGCCGCTCAAAATGGTCTAGCCAGAGCCTTAGAGCAGTATGTAAAAGACATACGGGTGAGAAAATTTAATGGTTATATATGTCAGTAGCCCCCGAGACTTGAAACAGTTAGAACAACTGATTTAAGGATCATTTGTTATGCAGGATCTTACAGAAAAGAATACCCAACTGTCCCAGGAGCTGGAAGAGTGCAAAGCCCAACTTGAGGCTGCACTAGCCGCAACAGGGAAGGCCACGGAGACCCCCTCTAGTAATATACACTTCGAAAGATAAGTATGTTGTGAAGTGCGACATGTGTGCAATACTGACAATAATAGTGCAGATGGCGCCGGAGCGGATCCGGACAAGCAGCAACTCTTGTGCCAGTTAAAGGCCGGCGAGAGCGTGCTTACGAGGGTGAGGCAAGAGAATAACAAGCTTCAAGATGCCAACACCCAGCTGGGCGAGGAACTAAAGGATGTTCGTGCTCAGCTGTCGGACTCCATGAAGGAGAATCGACGGCTTCGACGCGGCATGTTTAGTAAGTGCTTGAACGAACTATGAAAAGAAGAGTTCGGCGAGGAAGTCGAATTGACAGAGTTATGTTTGTAGGTATGCTGACAGGTCGACCTGCGGAGGGAATGCCCAGTTCTATGGGTGACCTCTTCCCGAGCTCTCACAACTGCACGAACGAGTTCGGCAGGTGATGCAAGGCGTTGCCCAGGCCTTGTGTCCGTCTGTCTCCGTGCCCGAAGGCCTTGGAGAGCTTGCAGAGAAGCTGAAGGGAGTGCGGCGGCGCTTTCGATTATGGAAGATATCAGCCTGCCGTCAAGGCGCCAGGGAAGCCTGGGCCATGGTGAAGACGCGGTACACGAAGGCTGACCCCAACCATATGGCCGAGGTCGGACCTGTGGGGCCCGACGGGAAGGAGATCCCTGTCAGTTTCGTGTACGGCCAGGTAGAGTTGGCCGCAAAATATTCCCAACAGGACTGTAAACTAGACAACCTGTTGGATGGTATTGAAGAGGAATATACCCAGTCAAATTGACTATGTAATTGAAAATGACATGTAAAATGCCTTCTAGCCGGGTTGTAGATCGTTTGTCATGGCGAACCTTTTCGCTTCAACCTCGGGACCCGATAGTCCGGAGTGTGTCCGAATACCCTCTCGGTTATGTAAGAACCGGGGCATGTGTGGAGACCAGGCGTAGGGGTCATTACTGCTTAATCATACAAGTGCCCAACTAGTTATGTTATATTACATGGTTAGTAAGAAACATCTTCCAGGGAGAATAGTTCCGTTAGGGGTTCCTTTCCCTGTGAGGCATGCCCTAAAGTGCATGTCCGAACTGCGAAAAAAGCAGGAAAGCATCCGGGGGTGGATAAATAAAGAAGGTAAAAAAACATCTTTTAGTTCACCGACCGAATATTCCCTTAAGAACGCTAGCTTTCGGCTTCACCCAGTCTGAGGTACACATCCGGCTGACCCGGCAGTAACAATCGCAGAGGTTCTCCCTTTACCACCTAGCCAAACAATCCGGAACATAGGGGTAAGCACAGGAGCTAGGCAACCCAGCTTGGCCAAAACTTAAGTCATATCGATGCATATAATGGTGAATAAAAGGTACATGCGGAAGTGTGACGCGCGTCTTGGGCATGAGACCTGTATAAACAAGCTTCTGTTAAAGAAGCCCCCAGGTATAATGAGCGCAGATAGCGCGTCAATTGTGTGCGAACGAGGCGCAAATGAGCCCTTAAAAGGTTGTAATAGAAGAAAGAGGGAGAAGGAGAGAAATATAAGACAGCTAATGTGTAAAAAATAGACAGAGGAAGGAGACGAACACAGAGTCCAGCACTAGGTGTAGAATCTTTGTAGGCGTGCTGCGTTCCATGGGTTTGGATCGAGTCGGTTATCCGATGCATTTCGTAGATGGTACGCTCCACCAGTCAGGACTTGGTCGATTATGAAGGGACCTTCCCATTTGGGCTTGAGTTTGTCCTTTTTCTTGTCCGGCAGGCATAGAACTAATTCGCCAACATTGTAAGTTTTGGCCCGTACTTCTCTGCTTTGATATCTTCGAGCCTGCTGTTGATATAATGCGGAATGGGTTTTGCCACGTCGCGCTCCTCCTCCAATGCGTCCAAGCTGTCCTGCCGATCAAGTTCGGCTTCTCTTTCTTCGTACATGCGCACGCGAGGTGAGTCATGAATTATGTCGCAGGGTAGGATTGCCTCTGCGCCGTATACCATAAACAATGGTGTGAATCCGATAGTGCGGTTCGGCGTGGTCCGCAGCCCCCAGAGTACGGAGTAGAACTCCTCTACCCAGTGCGTGTTAGATTCCTTGAGGGACCGCACTAGTCTGGGTTTGATGCCGCTCATGATTAGACCATTTGCCCGCTCGACTTGACCGTTAGTTTGTGGGTGATAGACTGAAGCGTAGTCGAGCTTGATGCCCATGTTTTTGCACTAGAGTTTTACCTCGTCGGCCGTAAAGTTCGTGCCGTTATCAGCGATGATGCTGTGGGGGACGCCGTAACAGTGTATGACCCCTGATATGAAGTCTATCGCTGGTCTGGATTCGGCCGTCTTGACAGGCTTGGCCTCTATCCATTTGGTGAATTTGTCAACCATGACCAATAAGTATTTTTGCTTGTGGGTTCCCCCTTTAAGGGGTCCAACCATGTCAAGCCCCTAGACCGCGAAGGGCCAAGTGATGGGTATAGTTCGGAGGGCGATAGGTGGCTATGGCTTTGGTTAGCGAATAATTGGCAGCCGACACATCGTTGGACTAAGTCCCGAGCATCTACCCGGGCTGTAGGCCAATAAAATCTAGTACGGAAGGCCTTGCTTACAAGGGCCCGGGCTGCAGCGTGGTGCCCGCCGAGTCCGGCATGAATTTCAGCCAAAAGATTCCGCCCTTCCTCTTCGGAGATACACCTTTGAAGGACTCCGGTGGTGCTTTTCTTATAAAGCTCTCCTTCATGGACTTTATAGTCTTTAGATCACCGCACTATGCAGCGTGCCTCGTTTTGGTCCTCGGGAAGTTCCTGCCTAGTTAAGTAGGCTAAGAATGGTTCTGTCGACGGGGCAATGACTGCCATTATTACATGGGCTGAGGATGTTACTTCGTTGGCCGAGCCTCCCATTGTGTCAGAATGTTCGGTGTCAGGTGGTGCGGCTGGATCCGGGTTGTTATTTCCGGATTCCCCTTCCTATTGTACGGATGGCTTGAATAGCCTTTCCAAGAAAATGTTGGGAGGGACTGCATCGCGTTTTGCACTGATGTGTGCCAAGACGTCTGCTGCCTGATTGTTTTCCCGGGCTATATGGTGAAATTTGAGCCCCTCGAACCGAGCTGACATTTTTAGGATGGCATTGCGATATGCTGCCATTTTCGGATCTTTGGCGTCAAAATCTCCGTTTATTTGGGATATCACGAGGTTCGAATCCCCACACACCTCTAGGCGTTGAATGCCCATGGAGACTGCCATCCGGAGACCATGCAAAAGGGCCTCGTATTCGGCTGCATTATTAGAGTCCGTATACATTATCTGGAGTACATATTGGACTGTATCTCCTATTGGGGACATCAGAACATCGCCAGCCCCCAGACCCGCTAGCATTTTGGAGTCGTCAAAGTGCATAATCCAGTTGGAATATGTGTCGTACTCTTTAGGGAGTTCGGCTTCAGTCCATTCGGCGACAAAGCCGGCCAAAACTTGCGACTTGATAGCTCGCCATGGCTTATAGGTTATGTCGAACGGGAGGAGCTCAATGGCCCATTTGGCAATCCGGCCGTCGCGTCGCGGTTGTTTATAATATCATTAAGAGGTACTTCGGAGGCTACTGTTATTGAACACTCTTGAAAGTAGTGTCGTAGCTTCCGGATGCCATGAACACCGCGTATGCTATCTTTTGATAATGCGGGTACCGTGACTTGCATGGAGTGAGGACAGTGGATACGTAGTAAACTGGTTTTTGAAGGGGGAATTTGTGTCCGTCCGTTTCTCGTTCGACGACGAGCACTGCGCTTACAACTTGATGAGTTGCCGCAATGTATAATAGCATTGGTTCGCCGATATTAGGTGCGGCCAGGACCGGGTTTGTTGCCAATATGGCTTTTATTTCTTCGAGTCCGACCGTGGCAGCATCCGTCCACTTGAAGTGTTCGGTGCACCGGAGGAGGCGATAAAGGGGTAATGCCTTTTCTCCCAAGCGGGAGATGAAGCAGCTTAGAGCCCCAACGCATCCAGTCAATTTTTGTATTTGTTTGAGGTCCTTTGGAATATCCAATTGTGTCAGAGCTCGGATCTTGGCTGGGTTTGCTTCAATTCCTCTACCGGATACAATGAAGCCCAAGAGCTTTTCGGCTGGTACGCCGAAAACACATTTTTCCGGGTTAAGCTTGATGTCATATGTTCGGAGGTTATCGAACATGAGCCTCAAGTCGTCTACTAGAGTTTTGACGTGCTTGGTTTTGACGACCACGTCATCCATGTATGCTTCGACTGTTTTGCCGATCTGGTTGGCCAGACATGTCTGAATCATGCGCTGATATGTTGCACCGGCGTTTTTGAGCCCGAAGGGCATTGTGTTGAAGCAGAATGGGCCGTATGGGGTGATAAATGTCGTTGCGGCTTGGTCTGGCTCTGCCATCTTAATTTGATGGTAGCCAGAGTATGTGTCGAGGAAACACAATCAATCGTGTCCTGCGGTAGCGTCAATGATTTGATCAATGCGGGGGAGGGGGAAGTGATCTTTTGGGCAAGCCTTGTTGAGATCCTTGAAATCGACGCATAGGCGCATGGATTTTTCCTTCTTTGGTACCATCACCAGGTTTGCTAGCCAGTCCGGATGTTTTATATCTCTTATGAATCCGGCTTCTAGTAGTTTGGCTAGCTCCTCTCCCATGGCTTGTCTCTTAGGTTCAGAGAAACGCCGAAGAGCCTGCTTAACAGGCTTGAATCCTTTTAGGATGTTTAGGCTGTGCTCGGCCAGCCTGCGTGGGGTTCCTGGCATATCTGATGGGTGCCAGGCAAAAATATCCCAATTTTCGCGTAGGAATTCTCGTAGTGCGGCGTCTACATCAGGGTTTAATTGTGCCCCGATGGAGGCCATTTTTGTAGGGTTCGTTGGATGGACTTGGAATTTGACTATTTCGTCTGCCGGTTTAAAGGAGGTGGACTTGGATCTCTTGTCGAGTATCACGTCGTCCCTGTCCACCATGGAGCACAGCGCGGTTAGTTCCTCGGCCGCTAGGGCTTCGGATAATGCCTCAAGGGCCAGTGCGGCTGTCTTGTTTTCGGCACAGAGTGCTATGTCCGGGTCACTAGCAAGAGTGATGATTCCGTTGGGTCCGGGCATTTTGAGCTTCATGTACCCGTAATGGGGTATAGCTTGAAAAATTGTGAATGCCTCCCGCCCTAACAGAGCGTGGTACCCGCTGTTGAACGGGGCCACTTGAAATGTGACCTCCTCGGATCTGTAATTATCTGGCGTGCCGAACACTACGTCCAGTGTGATTTTTCCTATGCAGCACGCTTCCCGACTGGGGATTATTCCTCTAAAGGTTGTGTTGCTTCGCTCAATGCGGCTCTAGTCTATTTCCATTTTTCGAAGGGTTTCCTCGTAAATGAGGTTCAACCCGCTGCCACCGTCCATGAGTACCTTAGTAAGTCGAAAGCCGTCCACTATCGGACTGAGGACCAATGCGGCTGGTGCTCGGGCTGTTCGGAATTTAGGTTCATCACTGGCATTGAAGGTAATAGCCGTGTCACTCCATGGATTTATTGTTGCTACCTGGTAGACTTCGGTAAGGCTGCGGAGTGTTCGTTTCCGCATATTGTTTGATGCGAAAGTCTCGAAGACTGTTGATACCGTACTGGTATTCCTGGGGTGGTGCTCTGCGGATTCTGGAGTTAGAAGCTCCTCGCCACTTCTGGCCACCTGCCGGAGTATCCAACATGCTCTAAGGCTATGAGTTGGTGTGACGCCCTCTGTACTATGAATTTTACAGGGTCCATTGAGCCATCCCTCTAGTACGGTTCCATACCCTATAGAAGGTTTTTGTTTTTTGGTGATTAACCCCTGTGCATGGCGATAATGCGCCCTTTTATTTCTGACTGGGGTTGTATTCAGGGCCGGATCGTCCCAGAATTTTATTTCGGTTTTCCGGACGCTTTCCCTCGCACAGTATTTTTGTACCATGGATGCCAAGTCAGCGAAGCGTGTAATATCACGGCGACTTATGGCGTTGAGGAACCCGATGTCCGTGAAATTATTGCAGAAGGATGAAATTGCATCCTCCTCGCGGCAGTCCTCTATCCTGTTCATAACCAGGAGGAATTTGGCCCAGTAATGATGTACTGTTTCCGTGGGCTCTTGCCGAACTTGGGATAGATCCCTTATGTTAGGGTGGGCGGGTGGAGTTAAATCCGGAACCTTGCCCAATCTGAGGCTCAGGGGCCAAGGAGTTTCCGAATTCGGAAGCTTGGGTTCTTGGATGTTGTCCAATTAATCTGGCCCGCTGTCTGACTTTAGGTTCAAGGCTTGCGTGATGTCCTCCCCTCCGCGTATATCCGGCTTGGGGGGATCGGAAATCCAGACATATTTGGTCCTTAAGATGGGTATAGATTCGCCGCATTGTTCCTCCACCACTGCGACGTGGTGGGTGACCTGGGGAGAGTCAATTTCCCTTGGATCAGGTTTAAGCCCAATCTGATCGTAGTCTGTAGCGACTCCCAGGGCGGCGATGCGATCCAAGAGCTCGTTTAAGGAAGAGAGCTGCATCGGATCTAACTGCTCGGCGAGTTCCGAGTTGACGTGGAGATTGCTTTTGATGACCCGAGAAGTCATCGTCGGTGCGGCCGCCGAACAGGCGGTCATAAGAAAACCGCCTAGCCGGAGAGTTTGGCCGATAGCCAAAGCTCCTTTAGCAACAGTGTTGTCCTTAAAGACGGGACGTAGCATCCTTCCTGATGGCGACGGCACAATGGAACTCTCAATGAAAGCACCAATGTCGGTGTCAAAACCGGCAGATCTTGGGTAGGGGGTCCCGAACTGTGCGTCTAGGCGGATGGTAACATGAGACAAGGGACACGATGTTTTTACCAAGTTCGGGCCCTCTCGATGGAGGTAAAACCCTACTCCTGCTTGATTAATATTGATGATATGGGTAGTACAAGAGTTGATCTACCACGAGATCAGAGAGGCTAAACCCTAGAAGCTAGCCTATGGTATGATTGTTGTTCGTCCTACGGACTAAACCTCTCCAGTTTATATAGACACCGGAGAGGGCTAGGGTTACACAGAGTCGGTTACAATGGGAGGAGATCTACATATCGTATCGCCAAGCTTGCCTTCCACGCCAAGGAAAGTCCCATCCGGACACGGGACAAAGTCTTCAATCTTGTATCTTCATAGTCCGGGAGTCCGGCCAAAGGTCATAGTCCGGCCATCCGGACACCCCCTAATCCACGACTCCCTCAGGGATCCCCTAGGATTTCAACAGGTAAGTTGTGTTTCGGAATAGGTTCCTATTGAAGGAGCACTTCATCTATTTCCCTTCTTTCCTTCATAAACATATAATTTTCATGGTCTAGCAAATATTGTTTTAACGGATCAGTAGGAGGCACGACAATAGAAGCAAGACCAATAATCTCATCCTTACTAGGTGATTCTTTATCACAGGGTTGTCTAAGAAACTTAGCAAAATTAAACTCATGAGACATATCCCCTAAGCCAATTGTAACAGTATCCTTTTCACAATCAATCCTAGCATTAACAGTATTCAAGAAGGGTCTACCAAAAATAATGGGACAAAAATCATGTTGTGGGGAACTAAGAACAAGAAAATCAGCAGGGTATTTAACCTTCCCACACAAGACTTCGACATCTCTAACAATCCCTACTGGTGAAATAGTATCTCTATTGGCAAGCTTGATAGTGACATCAATACCTTCCAATTCAACGGGTGCAATTTCATGCATAATTTCTTTATATAAGTCATAGGGTATTGCACTAGCACTAGCACCCATATCACATAAGCCATGATAACAATGATCTCCTATTTTAACAGAAATAACAGGCATGCCTACAACAGGTCTATGTATCTTAGCATCTGGTCTAACAATATTGGCAGTCTCACCACAGAAATAAATAACGTGCCCATCTACATCATCATCCAAGAGATCTTTAACCATAGCAATACTAGGTTCAACTTTGATTTGCTCAGGAGGTGTATAAGTCCTAGTATTACTCTTACGAACAACAGCTGAAGTTTTAGCATGATCCTTTATCCTAACAGGAAAAGGAGGTTTCTCAACATAAGTAGTAGGAACAATAGGATCACTATAAGTGACAGTGTTTTCTTCAACTGTAATAGGTGCAACTACTTTTACTTCAATGGGAGGATTATATTTAAACCACTTCTGCTTACGGAGATCAACGCGAGTAGCAAAAGATTCATAGAAAGAAGCTACTATCTCAGAGTCAAGTCCATATTTAGCGCTAAATCCACGAAAAGCATCGGTATCCATAAAAGATTTAACACAATCAAACTTGGGTGTCATACCTGACTCCTTACCATCGTCGGAACCCCAATCTTCAGAGTTGCGTTTAATTCTTTCCAATAAGTCCCATTTGAATTCAATAGTCTTCAGCATATAAGAACCAGCACAGGAAGTATCAAGCATGTTGCGATCATTGGGAGAAAGCCGAGCATAAATTTTTTGAATAATCATTTCTCTTGAGAGCTCATGATTGGGGCATGAATATAACATTGACTTAAGCCTCCCCCAAGCTTGAGCAATGCTTTCTCCTTCGCGAGGCCAAAAATTATATATGTAATTACGATCACGATGAACAAGATGCATAGGATAGAACTTCTGGTGAAATTCCATCTTCAATCGTTTATAATTCCAAGATCCCGTATCATCACATAGCCTATACCATGTCAATGCATCTCCCTTCAAAGATAAAGGGAAGACCTTCCTCTTGGCAACATCATCAGGGATACCTGCAAGCTTAAATAATCCACAAACTTTATCCACAAAGATAAGGTGTAAATCGGGATGCAATGTTCCATCTCCTGCAAAGGGATTAGCTAGCAGTTTCTCTATCATACCTGAAGGAATCTCAAAGTAAATATTTTCAGTAGGTTTAGTAGGTTGAGGAGAAACTCTTTGCTCTTCTAGTCGGGGTGAAGATACCCCGAACAAGCCCCTCAAAGGATTAGTTTCCATAGTAACAAGTGACATAAAATTTCAGCACACTATATAAATGTTTCCTTACCAAGTTTCACTCACCAAAGGCGCTTCACTCCCCGGCAACGGCGCCAGAAAAGAGTCTTGATGACCCACAAGTATAGGGGATCTATCATAGTCCTTTCGATAAGTAAGAGTCTCGAACCCAACGAGGAGCAAAAGGAAATCACAAGCGGTTTTCAGTAAGGTTTTCTCTGCAAGCACTGAAATTGTAGGTAACAGATAGTTTTGTGATAAGATAAATTGTAACAGGTAACATGCAATGAAAGTAAATAAAGTGCAGCAAGGTGGCCCAATCCTTTTTGTATCAAAGGACAAGCCTGCACAATTTCTTATAATGAGAAAAGAGATCCCGAGGACACATGGGAATTATCGTCAAGCTAGTTTTCATCACACTCATATGATTCGCGTTCGGTACTTTGATAATTTGATATGTGGGTGGACCGGTGCTTGGGTACTGCCCTTGCTTGGACAAGCAACCCACTTATGATTAACCCCTACTGCAAGAATCCGCAACTACAAAAGAAGTATTAAACTAAACCTAACCACAACATTAGACATATGGATCCAAATCAGCCCCTTACGAAGCAACGCATAAACTAGGGTTTAAGCTTCTGTCACTCTAGCAACCCATCATCTACTTATTACTTCCCAATGCCTTCCTCTAGGCCCAAATAATGGTGAAGTGTCATGTAGTCGACGTTCACATAACACCACTAGAGGAAAGACAACATACATCTCATCAAAATATCGGACGAATACCAAATTCACATGACTACTAATAGCAAGACTTCACCCATGTCCTCAGGAACAAACGTAACTACTCACAAAGCATATTCATGTTCATAATCAGAGGAGTATTAATATGCATTAAGGATCTGAACATATGATCTTCCACCAAATGAACCAATTAGCATCAACTACAAGGAGTAATCAACACTACTAGCAACCCACATGTACCAATTTGTGGTTTTGGATACAAGGTTGGATACAAGAGATGAACTAGGGTTTGAGAGCAGAATGTGCTGGTGAAGATGTTGATGGAGATTGACCCCCTCCCGATGAGAGGATCGTTGGTGATGAATTCCCCCTCCCGGAGGGAAGTTTCCCCGGCAAAACATCTCCGCCGGAGCCCTAGATTGATTCCACCAAGGTTCCGCCTTGTGGCGGCGGAGTTTCGTCCCATAAGCTTGCCTCTGATTTTTTTTCTAGGGTAAAAGCCTTCATATAGCAGAAGATGGGCACCGGAGGGCCACCAGGGGGCCCAGGAGACAGGGGGCGCGCCCAGTAGGGGTGGGCGGGCCCCCACCCTCCCGGCTAGGGGGTGGGCCCCCTCTTGTGCTTTCTTCGCTCAATAATTTTTATTAATTCCAAAACTGACTTCCGTGGAGTTTCATGATTTTTAGAGCTGTGCAGAATAGGTTTCCAATATTTGCTCCTTTTCCAGCCAAATTCCAGCTATCGACATTCCCTCTCTTCATGGTAAACCTTGTAAAATAAGAGAGAATAGCCATAAGTATTGAGACATAATGTGTAATAGCAACCCATAATGCAATAGATATTGATATAAAAGCATGATGCAAAATGGACGTATCACTGGGGGGGATGGCGGTTGGATGAACAGTGAACGTTGCTGGGGGGTGGATGAACAGTTCCCGGTGGGGTTGGTTGAACAGGACCCCGTGGTGTTGCCTCTGGATGAACAGGACCCCGATCAATCGAGCCGGTTGGGGCTAGATGAACAGGACCCCGTGGAGGGCTGGATGAACAGGACGACCCCGTGGAGGGCTGGTTGAACAGTAGCTGGTGGAGGGCTGGATGAATAGTAGCCCATGAGGGGTGGTTGAACAGGAGCCCGTGGAGAGGGTTGGTTGAACAGTAGCCGGTGGAGTAGCGCGCGGTGGAGGCTGGATGAACAGGAGACCGTGGATGAACAGTCGCGGGTGGAGGCTGGAGGAGGTCGATGGTGGATGAACAGTAGCCCTTGGAGGCTAGAGGAGGTTGACAGTGGAGATGAGCAGTATCCCGTGGAGTCCCGTTTTGCGGTACACCACACTCCTCCCGATGAATAGGACCCCCGTTTCGACCGTAGCGCTCCAACACAAGTCCGTTTCCTCCGTTTTGCGGTACGCCACACCCCTCCCGATCAACGGGACCAAGTTTCGACCATAGGAGGTCCAACAGAAGTCCGTTTCCTCCGTTTTGCAGTACGCTAGACCCCCCCCCCCGATGAACAGGATCCCGTTTCGATCGTGGCCGGTGGAACACAAGGTTGTTTCATCCATTGTGCGGTACGCCAGGCCTCGTTTCCATCGTCTGTTCCGTCCAAGCCGTCCCGATGAATGATGACCCACAAGTATAGGGGATCTATCATAGTCCTTTCGATAAGTAAGAGTG
>NC_041383.1:579151925-579158637 GCF_002162155.2 Triticum dicoccoides | reverse complement strand
GTTTCGACCGTAGCGCTCCAACACAAGTCCGTTTCCTCCGTTTTGCGGTACGCCACACCCCTCCCGATCAACGGGACCAAGTTTCGACCATAGGAGGTCCAACAGAAGTCCGTTTCCTCCGTTTTGCAGTACGCTAGACCCCCCCCCCCCGATGAACAGGATCCCGTTTCGATCGTGGCCGGTGGAACACAAGGTTGTTTCATCCATTGTGCGGTACGCCAGGCCTCGTTTCCATCGTCTGTTCCGTCCAAGCCGTCCCGATGAATGATGACCCACAAGTATAGGGGATCTATCATAGTCCTTTCGATAAGTAAGAGTGTCGAACCCAACGAGGAGCAGAAGGAAATGACAAGCGGTTTTCAGTAAGGTATTCTGTGCAAGCACTGAAATTGTAGGTAACAGATAGTTTTGTGATAGGATAATTTGTAACGGGTAACAAGCAATGAAAGTAAATAAAGTGCAGCAAGGTGGCCCAATCCTTTTGGTAACAAAGGACAAGCCTGGACAATTTCTTATAATGAGAAAAGCGCTCCCGAGGACACATGGGAATTATCGTCAAGCTAGTTTTCATCACGCTCATATGATTCGCGTTCGTTACTTTGATAATTTGATATGTGGGTGGACCGGTGCTTGGGTACTTCCCTTTCTTGGACAAGCATCCCACTTATGATTAACCCCTATTGCAAGCATCCGCAACTACAAAAGAAGTATTAAGGTAAACCTAACCATAGCATGAAACTAGTGGATCCAAATCAGCCCCTTACGAAGCAACGCATAAACTAGGGTTTAAGCTTCTGTCACTCTAGCAACCCATCATCTACTTATTACTTCCCAATGCCTTCCTCTAGGCCCAAATAATGGTGAAGTGTCATGTAGTCGATGTTCACATAACACCACCAGAGGAGAGACAACATACATCTCATCAAAATATCGAACGAATACCAAATTCACATGACTACTAATAGCAAGACTTCACCCATGTCCTCAGGAACAAACGTAACTACACACAAAGCATATTCATGTTCATGATCAGAGGAGTATTAGTATGCATTAAGGATCTGAACATATGATCATCCACCAAATAAACCAATTAGCATCAACTACAAGGAGTAATCAACACTACTAGCAACCCACAGGTACCAATTTGTGGTTTTGATACAAGATTAGATACAAGAGATGAACTAGGGTTCGAGAGGAGATGGTGCTGGTGAAGATGTTGATGGATATTAACCCCCTCCCGATGAGAGGATCATTGGTGATGACGATGGTGATGATTTCCCCCTCCTGGAGGGAAGTTTCCCCGGCAGAACTGCTCTGCCGGAGCCCTAGATTGGTTCCACCAAGGTTCCGCCTCGTGGCGGCAGAGTTTCGTCCCGTAAGCTTGCTTATGATTTTTTCCAGGGTAAAAGACTTCATATAGCAGAAGATGGACACCGGAGGGCCACCAGGGGGCCCACAAGGCAGGGGGCGCGCCTAGTAGGGGTGGGCGCGCCCCCACCCCCGTGGCCAGGGTGTGGGCCCCCTCTTGTACTTCTTTCGCTCAATAATTCTTATTAATTCCAAAAATGACTTCCGAGGAGTTTCAGGACTTTTGAAGCTGTGCAGGATAGGTTTCCAATATTTGCTCCTTTTCCAGCCCAGAATCCCAGCTGGCGGCATTCTCCCTCTTCATGATAAACCTTGTAAAATAAGAGAGAATAGCCATAAGTAATGTGATATAACGTGTAATAACAGCCCATAATGCAATAAATATCTCACCCGTGAAAATATTCTACATCAAGAGCACATCATCTTCCTCTGGAGCATCATTTGTAGATTGGAGAATCTCTTGGTCATGAAGGACAGGATCGCTACTGCTTCATCACCACCACCTCCTTCTTCATCACCAAAATAAAATTAAGGATTGGGTATGGGCACTCCCCTTGGCTTTCGTCAAGCTTGGGGGAGGTGCCACGGTATCGTCATCACCTTCACTATCTTTTGATTTTACTTATCTTAGTTCGATCCATAGTTATCTTTTGATTTAGATGAATAAAAGTTTAGTTCGATCCTTTCTTTTGAAAGTTTGCTTAGTGATCTATCTTTGTAATCGTGTGCGAGATATATAATAAAGTTTAGTTTGAGTTTTTCTTTCTTTACTTTCATGTTTCAATAAAAAGAAAGGAAATAAATGAAAAAGATCATATGTTAATCTTATGGTGAGTAATGACACCACATAAGGAAAAGTATAAGTAGAAAATTTTATTGTAGATTGACAAACATAGCATTGGTCAATGATGCAATTAATGAAAGAATTAATAAGGGAAGAGAAGATTCACATGCAAATACACTATCCTGGAAATCTTTTGTGATTGTGAGCACCCATCAAAATATTATATGCCAACATTGTTGACGTTGGAAAAGGAAGACAACATAATGATTTATGTTTGTTCATATTCACATAGAAGCTATATTGTCATAGATCCTTCAACATGTGGTGCTTGCCCCTATCTTTGCTAGGAAAAAATTCCGCACCAAGTAGATATACTACTTGTGCATCCAAAAACCCTTAAACCCGAATCTTGTTTTGAGAGTCCACCATACCTACCTATATATTGAGTAAGATCCTTCAAGTAAGTTGTCATCGGTGCAATAAGGCAATAAAAATTGCTTCTAGAAGTGTTAGATCATTTAGTGAAAGAGAAAATTGAGCGTTGTACGAACTTGTGATGGTGAAGAATAAAAGCGACACACTGCAGAATAAAGGTTGCCATCATAAGGGGCAATATAACATGACGTTCTCTTGCACTAAGGGATTGAGCATGCAAAAAAAAGCGCATGGCAGCCTCTGCTTCCCTCTACGAAGGGCCTATCCTTTACTTTTATGTATTTACTTTCATGCAAGAGCCAAAGTTCTTCTCTCTATTCCTTTTTATTTTCTCTTTTGGCAAGCATCATGTGGTGAGGAAAGATCTAGGCACATATATCGAATTGGATATGGGTCATTGTTGACATCACCCTTGAGGTGAGTGTGTTGGGAGGCAAATCTATAAGCCCCTATCTTTCTATGTGTCTGGTTGAAACATTTTTCTCATGTGTATGCGGCGAGTGTTAGCAATCATAGAAGACTATATGATGGTTGAGTATGTAGACTTGCCGAAAAGGCTCCGATATGTGACCCTTCCTAAAGAGATGATGAATTGTAGTTGCAAAGTTGACTGAGAACATAGTTTGTTGATTTTCAATAGAGTTTATGCTTGATACTTCGATGTTGTGATGAATTGTTACTTGCTCATGAGAAGTCTATGATAAATGTTTTACGTTAAAGTTTGTTGTTGTCATAATAAGTTACATGATGCTTCTATGTCCGTATTTTGTTTTTATCGACACCTCTCTCTCTCTAAGCATGTGGACATGTTTTTCGATTTCGGTTTTTGCTTGAGGACAAGCAAGGTCTAAGCTTGGGGGAGTTGATACGTCCATTTTGCCCCTGACGTTGAACCGTCCAACCTTATAAGCAATGAAGCTGTCTTTGAAGCCTTAACCAGGATTGATTGGACCACCCTTGATTTCCAACCACTAGGTGAGGGGGAGGAGGTTGAACCGGTGCGAGATGATCCTTCAACTTCACGTCAGTCTGGTGACGAATCGTAATCCGGTAGCCGGTTTGATTTTCTCATTTAGCCTTGTGGGCAACAAACAATTATTCTTTTGGGCATCAAAGCGCCTCGTAATAGGCTAGTTGAAATACTTTGATCTTCTGCCATCGTGCACTGCTACCTGATAGTGTAATCCGGCATGATTGTTGCTATGCTTGCTTTATTTGCCTTTGTATTTCTTATAAAATCCTGCCTTCTGCATTGGAAAAACTTAAACATGTCCTGGCGGTTTACCGTCAGACGGGTTATGATACCCAATATAGAACCAGAATTCTCATAACCAAGGTTATAAAGTAATGAAATATGAAATATATCATACCTGTGATATTAAATCACTTTTGTTGGCTTACCAACTTTATGTATTAAGGGTGAAAACCCAAATCTTTGAATAGTGATAACTCCCACCATGTTATACTGGTGCATAAGAAGCCATACCGGGTTATGATAAACTCCGTATGATCATCCTGGCGACATGTAGTCAAAGCTTCCAAGCTTCCAAGCTTCCAAGCTGTGCTTGATAGCATATTAGAAGGGTCCTTTCAAACTCTTTGTTGCAGTGCACAAAGAGCCCCCAAGTAACTTTGTGAGCTGTGCTCAATGGGTGCCTATGTTTGAGCTGTGCATAGCAACCAAACTCTCTTTGGCCCCTTGGGTGTGAAGCTCCCAAGCTGTATTGTGGCGTGATAGCCGGATTAATAGGTAGAACTCCGCTTTGTGAGATGAAGCCCCCATGTAATTAGAAGGTATTGGATGCCGATTTATTATATTGATCATAATATATACATTGTCAAAATATGTACATAAAAAGAGCCTATGGCTAAGGTGTAGTAAGGCCGAAGATGTGCTATATTCCACGGCCGATGGGTCTCCTCCTCCGATTTTCTTGAGTCTTTGTGCTCTCGAACGTCGATGAGGTAGTATGATCCATTGTGTAGATTCTTGCTGACCACAAAGAGCCCTTCCCAAGGTGGGGATAACTTGTGCATATCGATCTGATCCTGGATGAGCCAGAGCACTAAGTTTCCTTCTTGAAAGGTTCTTGTTTTAACCCGGCGGCTGTGATAACGCCGCAGGTCTTGCTGATAAACCGCTGAATGAGCTAACGCCATGTCCTGCTTTTCATCTAACAGGTCCAGTGCTTCTTGACGTACTTGCTCATTGTCCGCTTCAACATAATTGGCAACCCAGGGCGAGTAATGATGAATATCACTTGGGAGGACTGCCTCTGCCTCGTAAACCATGAAGAAAGGTGTATAACCCGTAGACCGATTTGGGGTGGTGTTTATGCTCCATAACACAGATGGTAACTCCTCCACCCAGCAACCCGGCGTCTGTTTCAAAGGAACCATAAGCCGGGGCTTGATACCCTTCAAGATTTCTTGATTAGCTCTCTCAGCTTGACGATTGGATTGGGGGTGAGCAACGGACGACACATCAAGTCGGATGTGCTCTCATTGACAAAAGTCCTCCATCTCACCTTTGGAAAGGTTCGTGCCATTATCTGTGATGATGTTGTGTGGAAAACCAAAATGGAAGATCACCTTTTTGATGAATTGAACCGCCGTGGCTATGTCACACTTGCTTACGGGCTCCGCTTCAACCCATTTGGTAAACTTGTCAACTGCCACCAATAGGTGGGTCTTCTTATCCTTGGATCGCTTAAAAGCCCTACCATATCAAGCCCCCAAGTAGCAAACGGCCAGGTGATTGGAATCATTCGTAGCTCATGAGCCAGAACATGAGCTCGTCATGAGAACTTCTGACAAGCATCGCACCGCTTTACCAGGTCCTCAGCATCAGCATGAGCCGTTAACCAATATAAACAATGGCGAAAAGCCTCAGCAACCAAGGATTTTGAACCGGCATGGTGACCACAATCTCCTTCATGGATCTCACGCAAAATCTCTTGGCCCTTGAGGGAGTCCTGGATTAGGGGGTGTCCGGATGGCCGGACTATGACCTTTGGCCGGACTCCCGGACTATGAAGATACAAGATTGAAGACTTCATCCCGTGTACGGATAGGACTTTCCTTGGCGTGGAAGGCAAGCTTGGAGATATGATATGAAGATCTCCTCCCATTGTAACCGACTCTGTGTAACCCTAGCCCTCTCCGGTGTCTATATAAACCGGAGAGGTTTAGTCCGTAGGACGAACAACAATCATACCATAGGCTAGCTTCTTGTAACGCCCCGGATTCGATGCGCCAGGTGTCTGCCAGTTATTCGCTGCCATTGCCATGTCATTTGCTTGTGTGTTGCATTTCATCATGTCATCATGTGCATTTCATTTTGCATACGTGTTCGTCTCTTGCATCCGAGCATTTTCCCCGTTGTCCATTTTGCGATCCGGCACTCCTATGCCCTTCGGCGTCCCCCTTTCGTCTATCGTCGTGAGTGGGTGTTAAACGTTCTCGGAATGGACCGAGCCTTGCCAAGTGGCCTTGGTATAGCACCGGTAGACCGCCTGTCAAGTTTCGTGTCATTTGGAGGTCGTTTGATACTCCAACGGTTAACCACGTAGCCCGAAACCCCCCTTTCTCTTTGCAGCCCAACTCCCCTCCAAAGTGGCCCAAAACCCATCTAAGTCTCTTCCACGCTCTCGGTCATTCGATCACGATCGCATGGCCGAAAACTGCTCCTCATTTGGACACTCCTAGCTCCCTCTACCAATAAATATGTGCCTCCCGTCCAAATTCGCGCATGAATCGCCTCAAACCCTAGCCCCGCTCCCCTCGCGCGCCGGACATGTCCAACCCCGCCGGACATGTCCAGCCTCCACCTCGCTCCGGCCAATCGCGGCCTGCCACATCACCTCCTCCGCAGCCTCAGCCACTCACGCGCCGCCACCTGTCCACGCCGCCGCCCTCTCTCTCCTCCCTCCACCGCCGCCGCCCGGGGCCCAGATCTGGCCCGCCCCGGGCCGAACCGGGCCGCGCCGGGCCCATCCCGCGCCGCCGAGCTCCTGTGGCTCCCGCCTCCGCCGCTGCCCGGGCCGAAGGCCGCCGCCGCCCGCCAGGCGCCCCGCCCGTCGCCGGAGTCCCGCCTCGTCGTGCGCCTCCCCCGCGCCCCGCGCG
>NC_041383.1:579144274-579151431 GCF_002162155.2 Triticum dicoccoides | reverse complement strand
CGCCGCCGACTGCTCACGTCCCCGCGTCGGCCGACCCCGTGGGCCCCGGAGCCCCGGCCCAGCAGTGCCCGGCCGAGCCGGCCTGCCTCCTCCTCCGTCCTGGGCTGAAGCCCGCTTCGGTGAGTAGCCCGCCCTGAGCACATTTTAGCAATCGTGCGCCCGTCCGTTTTTTTCTTCAGAAACGACTAAGTCCCCGGATCTGCAACATTATCATGCCATGTTCATCGCATCATAACTCTGCATCCGTAGCTCCGTTTTGTGCGTGCAATATATCAAATTGTTCGCCTCAATGGGTACATCATTTCATTCCATTGCATCATATTCATTTGAGGTCATCTTGATGCCTGAATCATTGTTGCAAGAGTGCTTCATAATGTTGTCTGTTGTCTGTTAACAGAACATGCTCTTTTGTCATTTTTGCCATGATTGATGTGTGCATCCTATGAGGTTGATGTCTACATGTGTTTTGATCTATGATATGTCTTCTTTACAGAGGTGCTTACCATGTTTTTTTGTGATCAATGTGCTGACTAGCACTAGCATGCAAACTAGGCATCGTGATGTTACTGATTTTAGTCCCTGTTCTGCTGTTATTTTGATGCCATGTAAACTTGATGCTACAGAGAGATCCATGCATATTTTGAGATACTTCAGTAAGGATGCTTTGAACATATGTTTATTGTCTATCCATCCCTGCCCTTGGTTGAAATTATGGAGTAGTCTAGCATGTCATTTTCGTGCTCTACTTTTGCTTCAAAATGTTTCCTTGCAGATTGTTTATTTGTTATTCAATTTTGCCAAGGTTGTTGTAGTTGATCCTTGCATGCTATGAACTTGTTCTTTCCTTGGTTTGTTTCATAAACATGTCTTCTTGCTGATGCTATGCTTATCTTGTCATGCAATGACTTGTGGTGAGTGTATCGAGCTTGTTAAGTAGGGTACTTGCTGTTGCTGTTTTGCTAGGCTGAATCTGTTATTTCGTGATGCTATGTAAACCTGATGCTACAAGTCATTCTATGCATAATCTGGAGATGTTCACTAAATATGTTTTGCTCTACATGTCATGCTATATCCATCCATGCCACTGGTTGCATTTATAGCCTGCTGTATCTTGTTGTTTTCATGCTCCAAAGTTGCTAAATAATGTTGCTGTCAGCCTGTTAACATTAAGTTCAGTTGTTACCATGATTGTTGTTAGCTTAGCTTCACAAACATGCCTTCTTACTTTTGGTTGCCTTGCCATGCCATGTTTTGCTCTGTAGTGAGTTGCACAAGCTCATCTACATGCCTTCATATCGTTGTTCCTGCCATGTTTGAATCTGTAATATAACTTGCCATGTTTACATGGGTGCCATCATATCTTCTGATCCTTTTTGGCTCATGGTCACTAGAGGACATTTATCTATGCATTTAGTAGATTCATGCCATGCCTTGGTTTGCCATGATAAGTTCCTGTAACATGTTGTTTGATAGCTCTAAACATTGCAACCTGATGTTATTTTCTGCAAAGTCTGAACTGTTATTATTTGCAATCTTGCCATGTGTGTTTGAGCATGTTCTAGTGATTTCTGGAGATAGCTCAGTGTTCATGTTTTGTTATGCTTTACCTGTACATCATGCCCATGTCTTTTGTTTTCATGTTGAGATGTTGTAGCTTATTGTTTTGATGCTTGTAATATGCCTGGTTGCTGTTTTGGACAGATTGTTGCTATAACTTGTATAGTGTGTGTGTTGAACCGTTGCTCCGTTTTGAGTGTGCTCTATATGAAACTTGCTTAGAATTGCATGTACCTTTATATTATCATGTTGCATCCTTGTTTTGGTGTGTTTGCTTGATGTTTGGGTGCATTTTGCATCAATGCCATGTTTAACTTGTTTTGCTCATATCTTCTAGGCCGTAGCTCCGAACTAAATGAACTTTATATGTAACTTGACTAGAATCTCGTGTAGATCATCTTTGTGCATCTTAACTTGCTGTTTAACAACTTAAACATAAGGTTTATTCAGATCTGGACCAACTTCGAAATTTGCATATGAGGACTTACCGGAATTGTTATATGTTGTTCCCGGCCTCATCTAAACTTGCTTTGATGTGTTGCTCTTCTTTGCATCATCCCTTGCCATGAGTAGCTTCATGTAGCTTTGTCATGCATCATGCTTGTGTGTGCATCATGCCTTGTTCATGTGTGGTGTGTTTACCATGTTGTGTGTTTCTTCTCGATAGTTCCTATTTCGTGCGATCGTGAGGATTCGTTCGTCTACGCTTGGTTCGTCTTCGTGGCTTCATATTCTTCATGGACTCATTTTTCTTCCTTGCGGGATTTCAGGCAAGATGACCGCTACCCTGGATCTCACTACTATCATTGCTATGCTAGTTGCTTCATTCTATCGCTATGCTGCGCTACCTATCACCTGTTTATCAAGCCATCCCAAATTGCCATGAACCTCTAACCTTTGACACCTTTCCTATGCAAACCATTGCTTGGCCATGTTACCGCTTTGCTCAGCCCCTCTTATAGCGTTGCTAGTTGCAGGTGAAGTTGAAGATTGCTCCATGGTGAACATGATTATGTTGGGATATCACAATATCTCTTATATTATTATTAATGCATCTATATACTTGGTAAAGGGTGGAAGGCTCGGCCTTATGCCTGGTGTTTTGTTCCACTCTTGTCGCCCTAGTTTCCGTCATACCGGTGTTATGTTCCCGGATTTTGTGTTCCTTACGCGGTTGGGTGATTTATGGGACCCCCTTGACAGTTCGCTTTGAATAAAACTCCTCCAGCAAGGCCCAACATTGGTTTTACCATTTGCTTCACCACCACCTATACCTTTCCCTTGGGTCGGCCAACCCGAGGGTCATCTTTATTTTAGCCCCCCCGGGCCAGTGCTTGTCTAAGTGTTGGTCCAAACCGAGCGATGTCCGGCGCCCCCTGGGCAACCAGGGTCTATGCAGACCCGACGTCTGGCTCATCCGGTGTGCCCTGAGAACAAGATATGTGCAGCTCCTATCGGGATTTGTCGGCACAGCGGGAGGCTTTGCTGGTCTTGTTTTACCATTGTTGAAATGTCTTGTAAACCGGGATTCCGAGTCTGATCGGGTCTTCCTAGGATAAGGTATATCCTTCGATGATCGCGAGAGCTTATCATGGGCTAAGTTGGGACACCCCTGCAGGGTATAATCTTTCGAAAGCCGTGCCTGCGGTTATAGGCAGATGGGAATTTGTTAATGTCCGGTTGTAGATAACTTGACACCAGATCCGAATTACAACGCATCAACCGCGTGTGTAGCCGTGATGGTCTCTTCTTGGCGGAGTCCGGGAAGTGAACACAGTTTCTGAGTTATGTTTGACGTAAGTAGGAGTTCAGGATCACTTCTTGATCATTACTAGTTGACGACCGTTCTGCTTGCTCTCTTCTCGCTCTTATTTGCGTATGTTAGCCACCATATATGCTTAGTCGCTGCTACAGCCTCACCACTTTACCCCTTCCTTTCCCTTTAAGCTTTGCTAGTCTTGATACCCATGGTAATGGGATTGCTGAGTCCTCGTGGCTCACAAATTACTACAACAACAGTTGCAGGTACATGTTATGCGATGATCATGACGCGAGAGTGATGCTTGCTTGCTTGAGCTCTTCTTCTGCTTCTTCTTCGATCAGGGATAGGTTCCAGGTCGGCAGCCTAGGCTAGCAGGGTGGATGTCGTTTGAGTTTCTGTTTGTGTTTCATCCGTAGTCGGATGTTGATCTTATGTATGATGATGTTGTATTCGAATGGCATTGTATGCCTTATGTATGTATCCCCATCTATTATGTAATGTTGATGTAATGATATCCACCTTGCAAAAGCGTTTCAATATGCGGGTCTATCCTTGGTGGGACCTTCGAGTTCCTTTTGGATAGGGTCGCATATTGGGCGTGACAAGTTGGTATCAGATCCTCGACCGACCCTAGGAGCCCCCTTGATTGATCGTGTAGTCTGGCCGTTGTTGAGTCTAGAAGAAAACTATTTTCGGAGTCTAGTTATATCGGAGAGTAGGAATTCTTTTTACTCCTCAGTCCCTTCATGCTCTGGTGAGGAATCTTGACGTAGGTGTTTTGAATTACTTCTCTTCCCTTTCAAACTTTCTTTAGGATCACGAAGTTGGTTTTCTGATCGTGGGTTCTCAGCTCTTTTTCAACCGGTGCATTTGTCGTCAAGTTGACTCGAGCCTCTTTATCTTTTAGTTCAATCCTCGGTTGTCTTATTTTCCCACCCGCCCTCCCCTTTTCTTCTCGGAGCCGGAGTCCGTAATCGAGTATCCATCCTACTCGCGTGAAGTTTTGCTCTCTTTCCTCAATGTTTTCAACCGGTGTTACTCTTCAAGTTGTTCGGCGATTCCACCTTCCAAGTTGCCTTTCTTTTCCCGCCCTCCCACCCCTTTTCTTCCCGGAGTCTGACTCTCTCTCGACCATGAATTTCATTCGTACGGAGCCTCTTCAGTCTTCCATCAATCATTTCAACCGGTGAATTCTCGTCTCGGTGGACATTCTTCATCTCTTCTCCGGTGGACTCAATTCATGTTTTTCGGGTTGATCATATTCTTTCCCTAGATCAAGTGTTCTCCTTGCTTGTTTTCCTCTCGCCATTTATTCTTCCGGAGTGCTCAGGACTTCTCAGGAGATTCGTCTGTGTTCGAATTAATTCGAGGTTGTTACCTCATTCAAATATTTCAATTGTTCCGGTACATCATCTATTTGTTCAACATCCTTTTCAACGTTGTTTTTCTCTTTCAGTGGGCCCTAACCCACAGGTCTTTTTCCAGGATCTTACCTGACTCTTTAATTTTCCCGGAGTTATTCTCAAATCCTTTTGAAGTTTGACGTAAGTATGAATTTCATCAGTCAAATGCCTTTCCAAGATCGTTTCTTAATCATTTCATTGTTGGCTCAACCTCTTCGCTTTTCATTCCTCCGGAGTATCTCAGTAATTTTTGTGGTGTTTCTCGTCGATATTTGAAGATCAAAGAAGAGTTTTTCCTCTAAATCTTGTCCGTTCTCCCGAAGATTCATGATTCTAGTTTCATATTATCCTCTCAAATTATTCAATTTGTCAGATATTCTTTCTTACCATCCAGAGTATTTCAGGAGTTGTTTTCCCGTTTATTTCACCGGAGGTCATCATTTCAGTTATCGTTCTCTATTTATCCCGGTGCTTCGTTCAAGTGTTCTTCAATCAGCTCATGATCCCCCTGTTCTTTTGCATCTAATTCCCCTCGAGCATATTGGTTCTTCTAATTCTTCCCGGCGATTCTTTCTCTTTTCTTCGTTCATTTTTGATTCTTACGGTGGTCGTTCAAGATTCTTTTCCTTGTTTATCATTTCAATCCATTCGTTCTTTCAATCCTACCGGTGGTTCATGAAGACCTTCTCAAGTTTTGTGCTATCCCTTCCCAATCCTTTTTCAAGAAGAATAAGTAGTATGAAAAATCCATTGTTTGTCATCAATTTAATTTGATGAAAGATAAGCATACAATAAATCTTATTCTTATTTCATCCAAGTGATTAATCCCTTCCTTCGGAGTTTGTTCTTGGTGAATAAATTCTAGTTCCAAGTGTTTTCATCTTTTCTTTTCCGGAGTTCAAATTTTCCTCAGCCATTTCGTCGGAACCTCCATCTAAATCACCGCAAGGCTTTAATCTTCTTCTTTCATCCTTCATTCTATCTCATCATCCTTTTGTTACCGGAGTTCTTCATGGTGGTTCTTCATGATTTAATTCACTCTTCAAGTGTTCATCAAGATTCTTGTTGGCAGAGTTCAAGTATCTTTTCTTCTCGCGTCTCAAAGTGCAATTAATTCTTCGTATTCTTTTGAAGTGGAGTTTTGCATTTCTTTGTTCCTCTAAGTTATCCAATCATTTCTGTTTGCGGCTGGTTATCACCTCATAATTTCTGAGATGTTATCCATAAGTCCACGACAAGTTTATTCTTTTCGTTGTTGAATTTTCTCAACAACTCCATTCAATATTTTCTTCTAAGGTTGCTTTCTATTTCATTCGTGGCACAAGTTGTCATTTTCTTCTCCGTTCTTTTCATTCAACTCTTTTAATTCTTTCCATAGGTTTTGTGTCATGTCTTCATCAAGTGTCATTCCATCCTCTCAAGCTCGTGTTCTTTTCTTTCCTTGTTCAACCGGAGTGCTGCCTAAATCGTTTCAGTCTTATTCGTTTCTTATCTCGTTCTAACCGGGGTGGTTTCATAGTCTATCCGATTCCGTGAGCTTTCGATTCTCGCCGTTCCTCTCTTCTTCTCGAGTGCTCTTGATTCTTTGCTTCTTCTCTTGAGTTCTTGTTTCACCTCTTCCTCTTTCTCTTCCATCTCGGACCTAAGATCTCGAGACGAGATCTCTTGTTAGTGGAGGAGTGTTGTAACGCCCCAGATTCGATGCCCCAGGTGTCTGCCAGTTATTCGCTGCCATTGCCATGTCATTTGCTTGCGTGTTGCATTTTGTCATGTCATCATGTGCATTTCATTTTGCATACGTGTTCGTCTCTTGCATCCGAGCATTTTCCCCGTTGTTCGTTTTGCGATCCGGCACTCCTATGCCCTCCGATGTCCCCCTTTAGTCTATCATCGTGAGTGGGTGTTAAACGTTCTCGGAATGGACCGAGCCTTGCCAAGTGGCCTTGGTATAACACCGGTAGACCGCCTGTCAAGTTTCGTGTCATTTGGAGGTCGTTTGATACTCCAACGGTTAACCGCGTAGCCCGAAACCCCCCTTTCTCTTTGCAGCCCAACGCCCCTCCAAAGTGTCCCAAAACCCATCTAAGTCTCTTCCATGCTCTCGGTCGTTCGATCACGATCGCGTGGCCGAAAACCGCTCCTCATTTGAACACTACTAGCTACCTCTACCTATAAATATGTGCCTCCCGTCCAAATTCGCGGATGAATCGCCTCAAACCCTAGCCCCGCTCCCCTCGCGCGCCGGACATGTCCAACCCTGCCGGACATGTCCAGCATCCACCTCGCTCCGGCCAATCGCGGCCTGCCACGTCACCTCCTCCGCCGCCTCAGCCGCCGCCCTCTCTCTCCTTCCTCCGCCGCCGCCGCCCGGGGCCCAGATCCGGCCCGCCCCGGGCCGAACCGGGCCGCGCCGGGCCCATCCCACGCCGCCGAGC
>NC_041383.1:579131032-579144097 GCF_002162155.2 Triticum dicoccoides | reverse complement strand
CGCGACCCCGCCGCCCGCTCGCGGAGCTCCTGCCGCCGCCGTGCCAGATCCGGCACCGGTCGGCCGGATCGGCCCATCGCCGCCGCCGACTGCTCATGTCCCCGTGTCGGCCGACCCCGTGGGCCCCGAAGCCCCGGCCCAACAGTGCCCGGCCCAGCCGGCCTGCCTCCTCCTCTGTCCTGGGCCGAAGCCCGCTACGGTGAGTAGCCCGCCCTGAGCACATTTTAGCAATCGTGCGCCCGTCCGTTTTTTTCCAGAAACGACTAAGTCCCCAGATCTGCAACATTATCATGTCATGTTCATCGCATTGTAACTCTGCATCCGTAGCTCCGTTTTGTGCGTGTAATATGTCAAATTGTTCACCTCAATGGGTACATCATTTCATTCCATTGCATCATATTCATTTGAGGTCATCTTGATGCCTGAATCATCATTGCAAGAGTGCTTCATAATGTTGTCTGCTGTCTGTTAACAGAACATGCTCTTTTGTCATTTTTGCCATGATTGATGTGTGCATCCTATGAGGTTGATGTCTACATGTGTTTTGATCTATGCTATGTCTTCTTTACAAAGGTGCTTACCATGTTTTTTTGTGAGAAATGTGGTGACTAGCACTAGCATGCAAACTAGGCATCGTGATGTTACTGATTTTAGTCCCTGTTCTGCTGTTATTTTAATGCCATGTAAACTTGATGCTACAGAGAGATCCATGCATATTTTGAGATACTTCAGTAAGGATGTTTTGACCATATAGTTATTGTCTATCCATCCCTGCCCTTGGTTGCAATTATGGAGTAGTCTAGCATGTCATTTTCGTGCTCTACTTTTGCTTCAAAATGTTTCCTGGCAGATTGTTTATTTGTTATTCAATTTTGCCAAGGTTGTTGTAGTTGATCCTTGCATGCTATGAACTTGTTCTTTCCTTGGTTTGTTTCATAAACATATCTTCTTGCTGATGCTATGCTTATCTTGTCATGCAATGACTTGTGGTGAGTGTATCGAGCTTGTTAAGTAGGGTACTTGCTGTTGCTGTTTTGCTAGGCTGAATCTGTTATTTCGTGATGCTATGTAACCCTGATGCTACAAGTCATTCTATGCATAATATGGAGATGTTCACTAAATATGTTTTGTTCTATATGTCATGCTATATCCATCCATGCCCCTGGTTGCATTTGTAGCCTACTGTATCTTGTTGTTTTCATGCTTCAAAGTTGCTAAATAATGTTGCTGTCAGCCTGTTAACATTAAGTTTAGTTGTTACCATGATTGTTGCTAGTGTTCCATGCACCCTATGGACTTGCTCTTCCATGCTTAGCTTCGAAAACATGCCTTATTACTTTTGGTTGCCTTGCCATGCCATGTTTTGCTCTGTAGTGAGTTGCACAAGCTCATCTACATGCCTTCGTATCGTTGTTCCTGCCATGTTTGAATATGTAATATAACTTGCCATGTTTACATGGGTGCCATCATATCTTCTGATCCTTTTTGGCTCATGGTCACTAGAGGACATTTGATCTATGCATTTAGTAGATTCATTCCATGCCTTGGTTTTCCATGATAAGTTCCTGTAACATGTTGTTTGATAGCTCTAAACATTGCAACCTGATGTTATTTTCTGCAAAGTCTGAACTGTTATTATTTGCAATCTTGCCATGTGTGTTTGAGCATGTTCTAGTGATTTCTGGAGATAGCTCAGTGTTCATGTTTTGTTATGCTTTACCTGTACATCATGCCCATGTCTTTTGTTTTCATGTTGAGATGTTGTAGCTTATTGTTTTGATGCTTGCAATATGCCTAGTTGCTGTTTTGGACAGATTGTTGCTATAACTTGTATAGTGTGTGTGTTGAACCGTTGCTCCGTTTTGAGTGTGCTCTATATGAAACTTGCTTAGAATTGCATGTAGCTTCATATTATCATGTTGCATCCTTGTTTTGGTGTGTTTGCTTGATGTTTGGGTGCATTTTGCATCAATGCCATGTTTAACTTGTTTTGCTCATATCTTCTAGGCTGTAACTCCGAACTAAATGAACTTTATATGTAACTTGACTAGAATCTCGTGTAGATCATCTTTGTGCATCTTAACTTGCTGTTTAACAACTTAAACATAAGGTTTATTCAGATCTGGACCAACTTCGAAATTTGTATATGAGGACTTACCGGAATTGTTATATGTTGTTCTCGGCCTCATTTAAACTTGCTTTGATGTGTTGCTCTTCTTTGCATCATCCCTTGCCATGAGTAGCTTCATGTAGCTTTGTCATGCATCATGCTTGTGTGTGCATCATGCCTTGTTCATGTGTGGTGTGTTTACCATGTTGTGTGTTTCTTCTCGATAGTTCCTGTTTCGTGCGATCGTGAGGATTCGTTCGTCTACGCTTGGTTCGTCTTCGTGGCTTCATCTTCTTCATGGACTCGTTCTTCTTCCTTGCGGGATTTCAGGCAAGATGACCGCTACCCTGGATCTCACTACTATCATTGCTATGCTAGTTGCTTCGTTCTATCGCTATGCTGCGCTACCTATCACATGTTTATCAAGCCATCCCAAATTGCCATGAACCTCTAACCTTTGACACATTTCCTATGCAAACCATTGCTTGGCTATGTTACCGCTTTGCTCAGCCCCTCTTATAGCGTTGCTAGTTGCAGGTGAAGTTGAAGATTGCTCCATGGTGAATAGGATTATGTTGGGATATCACAATATCTCTTATATTATTATTAATGCATCTATATACTTGGTAAAGGGTGGAAGGCTCGGCCTTATGCCTGGTGTTTTGTTCCACTCTTGCCGCCCTAGTTTCCGTCATACCGGTGTTATGTTCTCGGATTTTGCGTTCCTTACGCGGTTGGGTGATTTATGGGACCCCCTTGACAGTTCGCTTTGAATAAAACTCCTCCAGCAAGGCCCAACATTGGTTTTACCATTTGCCTCACCACCACCTATACCTTTCCCTTGGGTCGGCCAACCCGAGGGTCATCTTTATTTTAGCCCCCCCGGGCCAGTGCTTGTCTAAGTGTTGGTCCAAACCGAGCGATGTCCGGCGCTCCCTGGGCAACCAGGGTCTATGCCAACCCGACGTCTGGCTCATCCGGTGTGCCCTGAGAACGAGATATGTGCAGCTCCTATTGGGATTTGTCGGCACAGCGGGAGGCTTTGCTGGTCTTGTTTTACCATTGTCGAAATGTCTTGTAAACCGGGATTCCGAGTCCGATCGGGTCTTCCTGGGAGAAGTTATATCCTTCCTTGATCGCGAGAGATTATCATGGGCTAAGTTGGGACACCCCTGCAGGGTATAATCTTTCGAAAGTCGTGCCTGCGGTTATAGGCAGATGGGAATTTGTTAATGTCCGGTTGTAGATAACTTGACACCAGATCCGAATTAAAACGCATCAACCACGTGTGTAGCCGTGATGGTATCTTCTCGGCGGAGTCCGGGAAGTGAACACGGTTTCTGAGTTATGTTTGACGTAAGTAGGACTTCAGGATCACTTCTTGATCATTACTAGTTGACGACCGTTCTGCTTGCTCTCTTCTCGCTCTTATTTGCGTATGTTAGCCACCATATATGCTTAGTCACTGCTGCAGCCTCACCACTTTACCCCTTCCTTTCCCTTTAAGCTTTGCTAGTCTTGATACCCATGGTAATGGGATTGCTGAGTCCTCGTGGCTCACAGATTACTACAACAACAGTTGCAGGTACAGGTTATGCGATGATCATGACGCGAGAGCGATGCTTGCTTGCTTGAGCTCTTCTTCTGCTTCTTCTTCGATCAGGGATAGGTTCCAGGTCGGCAGCCTGGGCTAGCAGGGTGGATGTCGTTTGAGTTTCTGTTTGTGTTTCATCCGTAGTCAGATGTTGATCTTATGTATGATGATGTTGTATTCGAGTGGCATTGTATGCCTTATGTATGTATCCCCATCTATTATGTAATGTTGATGTAATGATATCCACCTTGCAAAAGCGTTTCAATATGCGGGTTTATCCTTGGTGGGACCTTCGAGTTCCTTTTGGATAGGGTCGCATATTGGGCGTGACACTTCTAGGGTTTAGCCTCTCTGATCTCGTGGTAGATCAACTCTTGTACTACCCATATCATCAATATTAATCAAGCAGGAGCAGGGTTTTACCTCCATCGAGAGGGCCCGAACCTGGGTAAAAACATCGTGTCCCTTGTCTCATGTTACCATCCGCCTAGACGCACAGTTTGGGACCCCCTACCCGAGATCCGCCGGTTTTGACACCGACATTGGTGCTTTCATTGAGAGTTCCTCTATGTCGTCACCGTCAGGAAGGATGCCGCACGCCGTCTTTAAAGACGGCGCTGTTGCTAATGGAGCTCTGGCTGTCGGCCAGACTCTCCGGCTAGGCAGTTTTTTGATGACCGCCTGTTCGGCCGCCACGCCGACGATGACCTCTCGGGCCATCAAAAGCAATCTCCATATCAGCTCGGAACTTGCCGAGCAGTTAGATCCGATGGAGCTCTCTTCCTTAAACGAGCTCCTGGATCGCATCGCCGCCCTGGGAGTCACTACAGATTACGGCCAGATTGGGCTTAAACCCGATCAGAGAGAGATCGACTCTCCTCAGGTCACCCACCACGTTGAAGTGGTGGAAGAACAATGCAGTGAATCTTTACCCATCCTAAGGACCAGATGTGTCAGGATTCCCGACCCCTCCAAGCCTGACATCCACGGAGGAGAGGATGTTGCCCAAGCCCTGAACCTAAAGTCAGGCAGCAGGCCTGATTCATTGAATAACGTCCAAGAAAACAAGCTTCCGAATTTGGAAATTTCTTGGCCCCGGAGTCTTATATCGGACGAGGTTCCGGATTTAAATCCACCTGCCCACCCAAATATAAGGGATCTATCCCAAATACGGCAAGAGCCCGGGGAAACAGTACACCACTACTGGGCCAGATTCCTCCTGGTTATGAACAGGATAAAGGACTGCCGTGAGAAAGACGCAATTTCATTCTTCTGTAACAACTGCACGGACATCGGAATCCTCAACGCCATAAGTTGCCGCGAAATTACACGCTTCGCCGACTTGACATCCATAGTACGAAAGTACTGTGCGACAGAAAGCGTTCGGAAAACCGAAACTAAAATCTGGGACAATTCGGCCCTGAATACAATCCCAGTCCGAAACAAAAGGGTGCATTATCGCCAGGCACCTGAGCCAAACAGCAAAAAACAAAAACCCTCTACAGGGTATGGGACCGTACTGGAGGGATGGCTCAATGGACCCTGTAAAATTCATAGTTCAGGGGAAGTCACACCAACTCGCAGCCTTAGAGCATGTTGGATACTCCGGCAGGTGGCCAGAAGTGGCGAGGAGCTTCTAACTCCAGAATCCGCAGAGCACCGCCCCAGAAACGCCAGTACGGTGTCAACAGTCTTCGAGACTTTCGCATCAAACAATGGGAGGAAATAAACACTCCGCAACCTTACCGAAGTCTACCAGGTAGCAACAATAAACCCATGGAGTGACACGGCTATTACCTTTAATGCCAGTGACGAACCTAAATTCTGGACAGCCCGAGCACCAGCCGCATTGGTGCTCAGTCCGATAGTGGACGGCTTCTGGCTTACAAAGGTACTCATGGATGGCGGCAGCGGACTGAACCTCATCTACGAGGAAACCCTACGAAAAATGAAAATAGACTAGAGCCGCATTGAGCGAAGCAACACAACCTTTAGAGAAATAATACCAAGCCGGGAAGCGTGCTGTTCAGGGAAATTCACACTGGATGTGGTGTTCGGCACGCCGGATAATTACAGATCCGAGGAGGTCACATTTCAAGTGGCCCCGTTCAGCAGCGGATACCACGCTCTATTAGGGCGAGAAGCATTCAAAATTTTTCAAGCTATACCCCATTACGGGTACATGAAGCTCAAAATGCCCGAACCCAACGGAATCATCACTCTTGCTAGTGATCCGGACACAACGCTCCGCGCCAAAGACAAGACAGTCGCACTGGCCCTCGAGGCATTATCCGAAGCCCTAGCGGCCGAGGAACTAACTGCGTTGCGCTCCACGGTGGACAGGGACGATGTGATACTAGATAAGAGATCCAAGTCCACATCTTTTGAACCAACAGATGAAATAGTCAAATTCCAAGTCCATCCAACGGACCCTACAAAAACGGCCTCCATCGGGGCACAATTAAACCCCGATGTAGACGCCGCACTACGAGAATTCCTACGTGAGAATTGGGACATCTTTGCCTGGCACCCCTCAGACATGCCAGGAATCCCACGCTGGCTGGCTGAGCACAGCTTAAATATCCTAAAAGGATTCAAGCCAGTCAAACAAACTCTTCGGCGCTTCTCCGAACCCAAGAGACAGGCCATGGGAGAGGAACTAGCCAAACTATTGGAGGCCGAATTCATCAGAGATATAAAACATCCGGACTGGCTAGCAAACCTGGTAATGGTACCAAAGAAGGACAAATCCTAGTGCCTATGTGTCGATTTCAAGGACCTTAACAAGGCTTGCCCAAAGGATCCCTTCCCCTCCCCCGCATCGATCAAATCATCGACGCCACTGCAGGACACGATTCATTGTGTTTCCTCGATGCATACTCTGGCTACCACCAAATCAAGATGGCAGAATCAGACCAAGCCGCGACGGCATTCATCACCCCATACGGCCCATTCTGCTTCAACACGATGCCCTTCAGGCTCAAAAACGCCGGTGCAACATATGAACGCATGATTCAGACATGTCTGGCCAACCAGATCGGCAAAACAGTTGAAGCGTACGTAGATGACGTGGTCATCAAAACCAAACACGTCGAAACTCTAGTAGACGACTTGAGGCTCACATTCGACAATCTCCGAGCATATGACATCAAGCTCAACCCGGAAAAATGCGTTTTCAGCGTACCAGCCAGAAAGCTCTTGGGATTCATCGTATCCGATAAAGGAACTGAAGCAAACCCAGCCAAGATCCGAGCTCTGTCACAATTGGATATCCCAAAAGACCTCAAACAAATACAAAAATTGACTGGATGCATGGCGGCTCTAAGCCGCTTTATCTCCCGCTTAGGAGAAAATGCATTACCCCTTTATCGCCTCCTGTGATGCACCGAACACTTCGAGTGGACGGATGCCGCCACGGCCAGACTCGACGAAATCAAAGTCATATTGGCAACAAATCCGGTCCTGGCCGCGCCCAACACGGGCGAACCAATGCTGTTATACATCGCGGCAACCCATCAAGTTGTAAGCGCGGTGCTCGTTGTCGAACGATAAACGGACGGACACAAGTTCCCTCTCCAAAAACCAGTTTACTACGTGTCCACTGTCCTAACTCCATGCAAGTCATGGTACCCGCATTATGAAAAGATAGCATACACGGTGTTCATGGCATCCCGGAAGCTGCGACACTATTTCCAAGAGTGTTCAATAACAGTAGCCTCTGAAGTACCTCTCAATGACATTATAAACAACCGCAAAGCAATAGGCCGGATTGCCAAATGGGCCATTGAGCTCCTCCCATTCGACATAACTTACAAACCACGACGAGCTATTAAAGTCGTAGGTTTTGGCTGACTTCATCGCCGAATGGACTGAAGCCGAGCTCCCTAAAGAGTACTGCGTATATTCCAACTGGATCATGCACTTCGACGGATCCAAAATGTTGGCTGGCCTGGGGGCTGGCGTCGTTCTGACGTCCCCAACCGGAGATACAGTCCAATACGTACTTCAGATAATGTACAAGGACTCCAACAACGCGGCCGAATACGAGGCCCTTCTACACGGTCTCCGGATGGCAATCTCCATGGGTATTCAGTGCCTAGAGGTCCGCGGGGATTCAAACCTCGCGATATCCCAAATAAATGGAGACTTTGATGCCAACGATCCGAAAATGGCAGCTTATCGCAACGCCATCTTAAAGATGTCAGCTCGGACCGAGGGGCTCGAATTTCACCACATAGCCCGGGAGAACAACCAGGCAGCAGACATGTTGACACGCATTGGCGCAAAACGTGATGCCGTCCCCCCAAACATCTTCCTAGAGAGGCTTTTAAGCCATCCGTATCATGGGAGGGAGAGTCCGGAAACAACAGCCTGGACACAACCACACTACCCCTCACCGAACATTCTGACATAGTTGGTGGCTCTGCCAACGAAACAACACCGTCAACCCACACAATAATGGCAGTCATTGCCCCGTTGACAGAACCATTCCGAGCCTACCTAACTAGGCAGGAACTTCCCGAGGACCAAAACGAGGCCCGCTGCATAGTGCGGCGATCTAAAGCCTATAAAGTCCACGAGGGAGAGCTTTATAAGAAAAGCACAACCGGAGTCCTTCAAAGGTGTATCTCCGAAGAGGAAGGGCGAAATATTCTGGCTGAAATTCATGCCGGACTCGGCGGGCACCACGCCGCAGCCCGGGCCCTTGTAAGCAAGGCCTTCCGTACCGGATTTTATTGGCCGACGGCCCGCGCAGACGCTCAGGACTTAGTGCAGCGATGCGTCGGTTGCCAATTATTCGCTAACCAAAGCCACATGCCGCCTACCGCCCTACAAACCATACCCATTACCTGGCCTTTTGCGGTCTGGGGGCTTGACATGGTTGGACCCCTTAAAGGAGGAACCCACAAGCAAAAATATCTACTGGTCATGGTGGACAAATTCACCAAATGGATAGAGGCCAAGCCTATAAAGACGGCCGAATCTGTACCGGTGATAGACTTCATATCCGGGGTTGTACACCGTTACGGCGTCCCCCACAGCATCATAACTGACAACGGCACAAACTTCACGGCCGACGAAGTTCAACTCTGGTGCAAAACATGGGCATTAAGCTCGACTACGCTTCAGTCTATCACCCTCAAACCAACGGTCAATTCGAGCGAGCAAACGGTCTCATCATGAGCGGCATCAAACCCAGACTAGTGCGATCCCTCAAGGAATCTAACACACACTGGGTAGAGGAGCTTGACTCCGTACTCTGGGGGCTGCGGACCACGCCGAATCGCACTACCGGATTCACACCATTTTTTATGGTATACGGCGCAGAGGCAGTCCTGCCCTGCGACATAATTCCTGACTCACCTCGCGTGCGCATGTACGAAGAAAGAGAAGCCGAGCTTGATCGGCAGGACAGCTTGGACGCATTGGAGGAGGAGCGCGATGTGGCAAAAGCTCGTTCCGCATTATATCAACAGCAGGCTCGAAGATATCAAAGCAGAGAAGTACGGGCAAAAACTTATAACGTTGGCGAACTAGTTCTACGCCTGCCGGACAAGAAAAAGGACAAACTAAAGCCCAAATGGTAGGGTCCCTTCATAATCGACCAAGTCCTGACTGGTGGAGCGTACCGTCTATGAAATGCATCGGACAACCGACTCGAGCCAAACCCATGGAACGCAGCACGCCTACGAAGATTCTACGCCTAGCACCGGACTCCGTGTTCGTCTCCTTCCTCTGTCTCTTTTTTTTTATTTTTTTCAAATTAGCTGCCTGGTATTTCTCTCCTTCTCCCTACCTTTTTCTCCCAAGCCCTTAGGGGCTTGCTTGCGCGTTGTTCGCACATACTTGACGCGCCACTCACGCTCATTATACCTGGGGGCTTCTTTATCAGAAGTTTATATAAACGGGCCTCATGCCCAAAACATGTGTGACACTTCCGCATGAACCTTTTATACACCATTATATGCATCGATATGACTTAAGTTTTGGCCAAGCTGGGTTGCCTGGCTCCTGTTCTTACCCGTACGTTCCCGTTTGTTCGGCTAGGTGGTAAAGGGAGCACCTCTGCGATTGTTACTGCCGGGTCAGCCGGATGTGTACCTCAGACTGGGTGAAGCCGAAAGCTAGCGTTCTTAAGGGAATATTCGGTCGGTGAATTAAAAGATGATTTTTCTTGTTTATTTATCTGCCCCCAGATGCTTTTCTGCTTTTTTCTCGCAGTTCGGACATGCACTTTAGGGCATGCCTCCCAGGGAAAGGAACCCCTAACGGAACTATTCTCCCTGGAAGATGTTTCTTACTAACCATATAATATAACATAACTAGTTGGGCACTTGTCTGCTAAAGCACTTATGACCCCTACGCTTGGTCTCCATGCATGCCCCGGTTCTTACATAACCGAGAAGGTATTCGGACACACTCCGGACTATCGGGTCCAGAGGTTGAAGCGAAAAGGTCCGCAATGATAAACGATCTACAATCCGGCTAGAAGGCATTTTACATGTCATTTTAAATTACATAGTCAATTTGACTCAGTATATTCTTCTTCAATACCATCCAACAGGCTGTCTAATTTACAGTCCTGTTGAAAATACTTGGCAGCCAGCTCTACCTGGCCATACACTAAACTGACAGGGATCTCCTTCCCATCGGGCCCCACAGGGCTGACCTTGGCCATGTGGTTTGGGTCAGCCTTCGTGTACCGAGTCTTCACCATGGCCCAGACCTCCCTGGCACCTTGAGGGCAGGCCGATATCTTCCATAACCGGAAGCGCTGCCGCACTCCCTTGAGCTTCTCTGCAAGCTCTCCAAGGCCTTCGAGCATGGAGAGGGATGGCCACATAGCCTGGACGACGCCTTGCATCGCCTGCCGAACTCGTTCATGCAGTTGCAACATCTCGGGAAGAAGGTCCCCCGCTGAACCAGGCATTTCCTCCGCAGGACGACCTGTCAGCATACCTACAGACATAGCTCTGTCCATCGACTTCCTCGCCAAACTCTTTTTTCGAAGATTCGTTCAAGCACTTACTAAAAATGCCGCGTCGAAGTCACCGATTCTCCTTTATGGAATCAGACAGCTGAGCACGAACATCCTTTAGTTCCTCGCCCAGCTGGGTATTAGCGTCTTGAAGTTTGTTCTTCTCTTGCCTCACCCTCATCAGCACACTCTCGCCGGCCTTTAGTTGGCGTAGGAGTTGTTGATTGTCTCGGCCCCATCTGCACTGTTATCGTCACAATTGCACACATGCCGCACTTCACAACGGAATTATCTTTTGAAGCATATATTACCTGGGGGGGTCCCCTTGGCACTATCTGAAGCGGCCAGTGCGGCATCGAGTTGGGCCTTGCACTCTTCCAGCTCCTGGGACAGTTGCGTGTTCTTTTTGTAAGATCCTACATAACATATGATCCTTAAATCAGTTATCTTAACTGTTTCAAGTCTCGGGGGCTACTGACATATATAACCATCAGATTTACTCAACCGTATGTCTTTCACATACTGCTCTGTGGCTCTGGCTAGACCATTTTGAGCGGCACGGAGGTATGCATCTCCCATATTAAAGGCGTCCAACGCCTTTGGGGAAAAACATGCGTCACGAAGAACAGTCCGGCGACGCCTGTGGTTCATGGCACTCTCCACCTCTGAATTGGTGGTAGAAAGCCCGTCTGCGTCTTCTATCGGAGGAACGTCCGATGCGTGCCCCGTGTTCGCCTCCGCTTCCGGACCCGGCCTTGAAGCCTGGCCGGTGGATATAGTCCGGCGGGCTCTCTTCGTCCTGAGGAGAGCATGAGTGTTAGTGTGACTTGAGGGCATAAACCCTAGGCGTTAAATTTGTGCGTCGTGCCGTTGCGCCGGAATCTCAATCTGGTCCGCACTTCTTTTTAGCCCCGCTTGGCTTCAGCGGCCCTTGCTGGCTACCCACCACGGGCTCGGCTCTCTGCCTCAAGGATTTCCCCTGCAAAACAAAACACTATTGGTTTATGGCATTAAAAATAAGGCATGGATGGATCCTCTTGAAAGTACTGGGATTTCGATCTCGGTTACCTTTGAGGCTGGAAGTAGTCCGAGATAGTCGGCCGTAATGGCCACTAAGGTATTGTCCTTACTCAGTTGATGAAACACCCCATCAATTAGCTCCAGACATAAGTTCGGGTCCTCTTGGGAGTCTGGATCAAGGGATCGCTCCGGGTCTTCGGGTTGTGGAGGAGGACTGCTTATCTCCTTCACAGTCTGGCGCAGCTCCTGCGTTAGAATTACTAGGCTGAGTACTCAATTATGGGAATTTGAAAACAGGTAGGCAGGTGAAAATGATCGCTCACCCAGCTTGGAGGACTGTACATGGAGAATCCGCCCCGTGGGTTGACCCGGAGGAATTCCTCTTCTTCTCCCTTGTACAAAGCGGATAATATCTTCGTTAAAGTGGCAGCCGAATCCGGCCCCTTGCGACCGCACCGGGTGGCGTCATCCTCCCTGTTGAAATCCCACATGGGGTGGCCTCTGTACTGAGGCGGTTGCACCCCCCGCGTAATGCATGTGGCCATGACCTCGATCATGGTCAATCTGGAATGAGCCAACAATCTTATCCGGCTCATCAGGTAAAGAACGTCCCTGTCTGTTTCCCTCTGAGGGTTCCGTGGGCGCCAGCTCAGGCGTTTCTTCAACGGAGTGTTATTAAACTCAGGGAGGCCGATCCGTACAGGGTCTGGCAGGGGGACGTCATCCATATAAAACCATTCCGAAGGCCAGTCCTCGGACGCCTTCTTTGGGGTACCGGATAGATATCCGGTCCCGGCGATGCGCCATAGTTCGGCTCCGCCCACTTGATAAATTGACCCCTCCTGAGAGTGGGGCACAAGGCAAAGCAACCTCTTCCATAGCGCGAAATGGGCCTCGATGCCCAAGAACAGCTCGCAGAGGGCCACGAAGCCCGCAACATGCAGTATGGGGGCGGGTGTGAGGTTGTGTAGCTGGAGGCCGTAGAACTCCAGTAGTCCTCGGAGAAACGGATGAATTGGAAATCCGAGTCCTCTTATTAAATAAGGAACTAGGCACACCCTCTCTCCTTGAGAGGGATTGGGGACGCTCTCCGCCTGCTCTCCGCCGCTATAGGTGGCAAACCCGGATCGAACTGGGACCATATATGCTGGGGGGAGGAGCCCCTTGGATTGAAGCACTACTAGCTTGCTATACGGGACGGAACACCGCTCCCAGTCTCTGGGCCGAGGGCTGGAGAGGCGAGAGGAGGAGCTGCTTCGGCCGGCCATGGTGGAATTGATCTCTATCGAGAGCGCTCTGATGAATACTCGTGGGGGGAAGGTGGTGTGAATTGGATCTAAATCCCCGCCTCTTTTTATGAGC
>NC_041383.1:579109740-579130783 GCF_002162155.2 Triticum dicoccoides | reverse complement strand
AACGAAAAAAACCTGGCTTTTTGCATTTGTTTGACACGTGGAAGATGGTCATTATTGGGCACAAAAGCTGAGGAGAGCAACACGCACCAGAAGCCGGACACTATCTGACAGGTACATGGAATTTGGAGAAGAACCCGACTTGCAATACCGAAGACAAACTTGCGCTTCGGACTCGTCGTCATTGAAGCCTGGTTCGGGGGCTACTGAGGGAGTCCTGGATTAGGGGGTGTCCAGATGGCCGGACTATGACCTTTGGTCGGACTCCCGGACTATGAAGATACAAGATTGAAGACTTCGTCCCGTGTCCGGATAGGACTTTCCTTGGCGTGGAAGGCAAGCTTGGCGATATGATATGAAGATCTCCTCCCATTGTAACTGACTCTGTGTAACCCTAGCCCTCTCCGGTGTCTATATAAACCAGAGAGGTTTAGTCCGTAGGACGAACAACAATCATACCATAGGCTAGCTTCTAGGGTTTAGCCTCTCTGATCTCATGGTAGATCAACTCTTGTACTACCCATATCATCAATATTAATCAAGCAGGAGTAGGGTTTTACCTCCATCGAGAGGGCCCGAACCTGGGTAAAAACATCGTGTCCCTTGTCTCCTGTTACCATCTGCCTAGACGCACAGTTCGGGACCCCCTACCCGAGATCCGCCGGTTTTGACACCGACAGCCCTCTTCAAGAGAAACACAACGCTGGAACACGCCTGAAACACTGCAGTGATGTAACTCGCCATTGTGAATAACCATGGACTTTGATCGCCGGACTATCTGCCTGGCCAGAACTTCATCTTCTGGTAACTCGCCTCGGTTCATATACGCCAAATATGGAACCGTCCAATCCAGAATTACATGTAAAGCGGCAACCAACTATGCCTCCGGATCAGGAATAGCTAAGTCCTCCTCTGTAGGCAATTTAACAGACGGGTTATGCAGGATATCCAGAAAGGTATTGGGTGGTACCGGTTTACATTGAGATCCCAGCCGGCTTAAAGCATCTGCTGCTTCATTCTTGCGCTGATCAATGTGCTCAACCTGATAACCCTTGAAATAACTGGCCACAATATCCACTTCGCGTCGGTAAGCCGCCATGAGTGGGTCCTTGGAATCCCAAGTACCTGAAACTTGCTGAGCCACTAGATCGGAGTCTCCAAAGCATCATACCCGGCTTAAGTTCATTTCCTTAGCCACTCGAAGACCATGGAGTAAGGCCTCGTACTCAGCTGCATTGTTAGTACAAGGAAACATTAAGCAGAGAACATAACGAATTTTATCACCTCGAGGGGAAGTAAGGACAACTCCAGCCCCCGAGCCCTCCAATTGTCTGGATCCGTCATAGTGGATAGTCCAGTATGTGCTGCCCGGTTTGTCTTCCGGTGCCTGCAACTCTGTCCAGTCATCGATGAAATCCACAAGAGCCTGAGACTTGATGGTTGTGCGAGGCATGTATCTCAAACCGTGTGGTCCAAGCTCAATAGCCCATTTAGCAACCCGGCCAGTTGTCTCCCTATTCTGGATTATATCCCCCAAAGGAGCGGAACTGACCACTATGATGGGATGGTCTTGAAAGTACTGTTTGAGCTTCCGGCTTGCCATAAAAACCCCCATACACCAGCTTCTGCCAATGCGGATATCTTTGCTTTGACTCAATGAGCACTTTGCTGATATAGTAAACTGGCCTTTGAACCGGGTACTCCTTTCCAGCTTCTTTGCGCTCCACCACAATAGCGACACTGACAGCCCGGGAATTAGCAGCCACGTATAGCAACAATGGCTCCTTATCAACCGGAGCAGCCAGAACCGGCGGTTCAGCCAACTGCTTCTTTAAGTCCTCAAACGCCGCATCAGCAACATCATTCTAGACAAAGTTGTCTGTCTTCTTCAGCATTTGATATAGAGGATCGCCTTCTCTCCCAACCTACTGATGAACCGGCTCAAGGCCGCAATACGACCTGCCAGACGTTGAACATCATTGATGCACGCCGGTTTAGCGAGAGACGTAATAGCTTTAATCTTTTCCGGATTAGCCTCAATGCCCCTGTTAGATACCAGAAAACCTAGGAGCTTGCCTGCCGGAACACCAAAGACGCATTTGTCCGGATTGAGCATCATCTTATAAACCCGAAGATTATCAATGTCTCCTTTTGCCTGGTTTTTACCACAATATCATCCACATAAGCATGAACATTATGCCCAATCTGTGTATGAAGACAATTCTGCACACATCGCTGATAAATTGCTTGGGCACTCTTGAGTCAAAGGGCATAGACACATAACAGAAGGCTCCAAAGGGAGTGATAAAAGCTGTCTTCTCCTGGTCCTTAACTGCCATCTTGATCTGATGATATCCAGAATAAGCATCCAAGAAACTCAAACTCTCACAACCCGCCGTAGCATCAATGATTTGATCAATACGAGGGAGGGCAAAGGGATCAGCTGGGCAAGCTTTGTTCAAGTCTGTGTAGTCCACGCACATACGCCAAGTGCCATTTTTCTTAAGAACCAGCACCGGATTAGCCAACCACTCAGGGTGAAACACCTCCACAATAAACCCTACTGCCAACAGCCGGGCTACCTCCTCACCAATGGCTTTACGCCGCTCTTCGTTCAAGCGGCGAAGAAACTGTTTGACCGGTTTGAACTTTGGATCAATATTAAGAGTGTGCTTAGGAGTTCCCTCGGTACACCTGGCATGTCAGAAGGTTTCCATGCAAAGATGTCTCGGTTCTCACGGATGAACTCGATGAGTGCACTTTCTTATTTTGGATCCAAGTTGACGCTGATGTTGAACTGCTTGGATGAATCGCTAGGGACAAAGTCAACCAACTTAGTCTTATCAGCCGATTTAAACTTCAAAGCCGGATCATGCTCTGTAGTGGGCTTCTTCAGAGAAGTCATATCTGCCGGATCAACATTGTCCTTATAGAACTTCAACTCCTCCGTTGCACAAACTGACTCAGCATAGGCCGCATCACCTTCCTCACACTCCAGAGCAATCTTGCGGTTACCGTGAACCGTGATGGTCCCTTTATAACCCGGCATCTTGAGCTGCAGATAAACATAACACGGCCTTACCATGAATTTAGCATAAACCGGCCGTCCAAACAAGGCATGGTACGGACTTTGGATTTTAACCACTTCGAAGGTCACCATCTCTGACCTTGAATCATGATCATCACCAAAAACCACCTTCAGAGCTATATTACCAACCGGGTAAGCCGATTTACCAGGCACTACACCATGGAAAACGGTGTTTGACGATTTAAGATTCTTATCTGTTAGCCCCATACGCCGGAAGGTTTCGTAATACAAGATATTGATACTGCTTCCTCCATCCATGAGCACCTTGGTGAACTTATAACCTCCAACCTGTGGCGCAACCACCAAAGCTAGATGGCCAGGGTTGTCAACCCGGGGCGGATGATCCTCCCAGCTCCAACAATGGGCTGTTCAGACCAGCGCAGATAACGGGGCACTACTGGTTCAACAAAATTTACTGCCCTTTTGTGAAGCTTCTGATCGCGCTTGCATAGACTAGTAGTGAAGACATGATACTGTCCACCATTTAACTGCTTTGGGTTGCCCTGGTAACCCGACTGCTGCTGATTCCCCTGATTATTTTGCTGATTGTGACCACCTTGGTTGTTCTGGTTGCTCTGATTATTCTGAAATCCAGAATTTGAACTGCCGCCACCGTAACCCGGCCCGTGAAATCCTGGACCTGAACCGCCAGATGGACCCAGATCATACCGGAAGAGATCAAAATTTTTGAAATCCTTCATAATGAAGCAATCCTTCCAGAGGTGTGTGGCCGGAGTCTCCTTCGTCCTGTGCTTTGGGCAGGGCTGGTTTAACAGACGCTCCACATTCATGCCTCCACCATGCTGGGGTGGTTTACCCTTACGATGTTGTGTATTGCCCTGTACATTGGTGTTAGCCACAAAATACGAATTATCCGCTTTGTGCTTACCATTGTTCCCATGGCTCCCTTGGTTGTGCTGCTGTCCCTTTGCACCACCATTCTTCTTTCCCTTCTCCGGTTTCTCCTCGTAAGAATCGGGATCCTTGGTATTATCAGAATCGACATATTTAACCAAGGCTGCCATAAGCGTTCCCATGTCATTGCAGTGGCGTTTGAGCCGTCCCAACTTCATCTTCAGCGACTTAAATCGGCAATTACACTCCAATGTTACAATCGTTGTGTCAGCATTGACGCGGTCCGATGAATGCAGGACTTCTGAAACCCGGCGCACCCAATGAGTTGTTGACTCGTTCTCTCCTTGAACACAGGCATCTAGATCCATAATGGACATGAGTTATTTGCACGTATCCTTGAAATTCGCTATAAACCGGGCCTTCAATTGGTCCCATGACCCGATGGAGTTAGCGGGTAGGCTTTTTAACCAAGTGCGGGTTGTCCCTTCCAACATCATGGTGAAGTATTTTGCACATGTCGCTTCGTCCACATCCAGCATCTCCATTGCCATCTCATAACTTTCAACCCACGCCTCGGGGGGTTGATCGGCGGTATAATTAGGCACTTTACGTGGACCCTTGAAATCCTTGGGCAACCGCACATTGCGGAGAGCCGGGATGAGACACGTCACTCCCCAGGAGCTAAAGGCAAGTCCTCTTTCCACTGACGCTGCTAGTTGAACCGGGGCGGGTTGATGATGACCCGCGTACTATGCTGCTAATGCGGCCTCCCTTCGTGCTCTGCCATTATCCATTACGTCCTGAGCATTTGCACCTCCACGTGCCGGATTAGGTCCTCGAGGGGCATTATGGCACCGCGCGCTACTTGACACCTCTGGTTCGTCCATGTGCCTGCTATAACTTTTGCTCGGACAGGGGGTTGAATGGATTCTGTCTCGGCTATAGGAATAAACCTGCTGCTGCACAACAGCGGTTTGAAGAAGATCCCTGGCTCATCGCGTCTCAACCGCCGACAATGAATCACCCTCCATCGGAATAGCTACCAGGCGAGATGCCGCAGCAATCATGTTATCGAAAGGGCTAGAAAAATGACCCGGCGGCATCGATACGTATTGCGGCGGGTTATCCGTCCGTCGAGGCGGGTCCATTATCCGTGGTTGATCCGGCACTGCCCCAGGCGCCTCGGTCCGGTTTACTGCTGCCGGATTACTTGGCCCGGCTCCCAGCGTATTGAAGAGATTCAGTCCTTCGTAGACTGGGGCAGACGAGACCAGTACTTCCTTCGCAGTACTTCGTTTGACGCGTTCTAATCCAACATAAGACGATAATTCTGCGCCTGTATCTGCTGTGACTGGGCATCTAAAGCGGCCCGTTCCTCAGCCATCCTAACTTCCTCAGCTGCCAGGTCCTCCTTGGCATGTGTTATCTGGTCCTTTAGCTTGGTAACCTCTGCATTATGCCGATCCTGCGTCTCCGGGGTGACTGCCGTGGTCAACAAGGTCGCCCAGGCATCCAACAAACCGGAAAGAACTTGAGTCGGTCGGCGTGCAGGGCCTCCTGCCGCGGCTGCTGACCCGGACATCATTGCTGCTGTGGATGAAGATTGCAAGGTGGGATGTGTTCCGGCCATGAAGATTGCAACCCGGTTCAGCGGTTCAAAGGGGTCCGGAATACTGTTGCCATCGGAATAGTCCCCAATCCGGCCATCTTGCAATTGGTATAGCGACTCGGTTTCACCAGTGGATGACTCGCCATCTGAGTAGATGGTCGTCTCACCATAGGAAATCGGTTCAGATCCCGCACCGTGGATGAATCCTACGAACGCACGCTTCATGGCAGGCTGAACCCGGGCAAGACTCGCACGCTGAGCCATCTCGACGAGGTGGGTGGAGATGTCCAGCTCAGGGCCCGGTTCGCCGATCTTGCCGATGAAGACGTGAATTCTGCCAAAGGGGACCCGGTACCCGTACTCGATTGAGTCGGCCTCGGGGCCCCATCCTGCATCGTCGATGTAGAGCTTGCCGCGATGACTCTTGGTCATCCGGCCAACCATGTATCCCTTGAATCCTTCAAAGTTGCCCTTCAAGAACTCGAAACCATCGTGCAATAGCCCCACGGTGGGTGCCAACTGTCATGAAATTAACACGTCAGATGTCCTAGCAGAAGGACTTAGTCGTGGAGCCATCGCAACGAGATTAGCTAAAAGGGGTTAAACCGGACAAGGGACACGATAGTTTTATACTAGTTCGACCCCTTACGATGAAGGTAAAATCCTACGTCTAGTTGTGATGGAATTACTTGGGTTTCGATGACCAGGGAGCGAATACGCTTTTCCTGAGTCTCGAGTTGTTGTTTCTTGTCCCTGAACCGCCGCCGGGTCGTCCCTTTATGTACACAGGTTGACGCCCGGCCGGTTTACAAAGTCCCGAGGCTGACTCATACAAATGTCCGGCTCGGTCTCTTCCTTTCCCTAACTTACAATACAAGTTATACGATTATGGCGGTTTACAACTATGGGCCCTAATCCGCCTTTGGGATTTGGTCCTCTAAGCTTTAATAGTAGAGCGCCGTCTTCTTTGTCTTCATGGGCTTCAATATAAATGAGCGTGAACCGGACCCTCCTGGGCGGTTTACACTCAGTAGTTATATCCTCAACACTATGGTTATAATTTATTCTTAATACTTTTGTCGTAGTTGCAGATGCTTTTGAGGGGGTTAATCATGAGTAGGAGGTTTGTTCAAGTAAGAACAACACCTAAGCACCGGTCCACCCACATACCAAATTATCAAAGTAGCAAACATGAATCAAACCAACATGATGAAAGTGAATAGATGAAATTCCCGTGTACCCTAAAGAACACTTTGCTTATCATAAGAGACCATTTTGGCATGTCCTTTGCCTCAAAAGGATTGGGCTACCTTGCTGCACTTTTGTTACTACTACCGTCACTTTCTCGTTATAAATTATCTTGCTATCAAACTACTATGTTACTTACAATTTCAGCACTTGCAGACATTACCTTGCTGAAAACCACTTGTTGTTTCCTTCTGCTCCTTGTTGGGTTCGACACTCTTACTTACCGAAAAGGCTACAATTGATCCCATATACTAGTGGGTCATCAGTGGACGAGAGAGACACACAATTTTGCTTCTTTGAAGACCAACTCTCCAAAGAGCGACCAAGGAATTGGCACCCTCTGGAAGTTGACTTCCTCTCCACACAATCTCGAGCCCTATCCGAGTCTGAGTAACCCATGAGATCAAAGCTTGCTCCTTTGGGGTACCATAAGCTAAAGTTTGGGGTATGAGTCAAATATCGGAAGATTTGCTGGACCGCCACATAGTGACTTTCCTTAGGTGTGGCATGAAACCATGCACATATTCCCACACTCAACATGATATCCGGTCTAGATGCACAAAGGTAAAGCAAGGATCCAATCATGGAGCGATATACCTTTTGATCCATCGCTTTACCATTGGGATTGCTGTCAAGCTTGCATTTAGTGGGAATTGGAAACTTGACCGGCTTGACATCATCTAGCTTGACTCTCTTGAGCATGTCTTGGGTATACTTTGCTTGGTCGATGAATGTTCCTTCTCTTCTTTGTTTGACTTCGAACCCAAGAAAGAACTTCAACTCTCCCATCATAGACATCTCAAACTTCTCGGTCATTAGTGCGGCAAACTCATCATTAAAATATTTGTTAGGAAAACCAAAAATTATATCATTAACATATAGTTGGCATATGAACAAATCCCCTTTGACCCTCTTAGTAAAAAGAGTGGAATCGATTTTCCCAATTTCAAACCCACAATCTTGTAACAACTCGGTAAGGTGCTCATACCACGCACGTGGGGCTTGTTTAAGGCCATACACTACAAAAAAATACACTTCCATGATGATACGTGTTTGTCATAATAGGCCACATTTTCTGTCATGCATGTACATCCATGGCGATTTTATGATAGAATCAAGATAGTCAAACATGTGGTGTCGTAGAAGTGTTCCATGACATTACCAAAATTATCATCATGGAAGTGTCCACTTCCATGACGATAAATCGTGCGTCATAGAAGTGCTTTCGTCAAGGGTGACCGACACGTGGCATCCACCGTAATGAGTTGCCGTTAAGCTATCGGGTTCCGGATTGGATCTGATAACCCGTTAACAGCCCCGACCCATGGCGATTTTCCACGTGTAAAATTATCATTGGCTATAGCAACCACGTGTCAGCACCCGAAAAGGACATATGTCAACCACCCAATGGACAAGAGGCGTTTATGATACGTTGACACGTGGCAAGGCCCAACAGTGACCCATTTTGGTTAAAAAGGCTGGCCCAGTCAAAATTAGCAGGCTGGCCCATTAACAACCTGCTTGCAGACGACCCATTCACAGTTAAGGCCCGTACGGCTATTGTCAATTCAGACCGTCAACGGCCCAATCTAAACTTGTCATCATCGCGGCCCATAGTCACTTCTGGCCCGTTAATAGTCCGCTAAGTATTTGGGCCAAATTACGGCCCAATGTGTTTCTGGCCTGTTAAAGGTCCTGCTTCATTTGGGCCCATTTTTGGCCCTTGAAACTTTTGGCCCATAAACAAGCGTGAAGGATTTGGGTCATATTGGGCCATGTCTGACATTCGGCCTGTCAGAGGCCCACTGTAGATTTGAGCCACTTCCATCCTGTTGTGATTTTTGGCCTATTAACGTCGGAGGAAATCCATGGGCCATATGTGGCCCAACGTCACATCGGGCCTATTAACGGCCCATATAAAACTGATACTAATCAAGCCCGACTGAACTTCCATCCTGTTAAAGGCCCGTGTAGTAGGTCGGTGCATTTACGGCCCCGTCTGAATTTCGGTCTGTGAACGATGTCGGTGTCAAAACCGACGGATCTCAGGTAGGGGGTCCCGAACTGTGCGTCTAGGCGGATGGTAACAGGAGACAAGGGACACGATGTTTTACCCAGGTTCGGGCCCTCTTGATGGAGGTAAAACCCTACGTCCTGCTTGATTGATATTGATGATGTGGGTATTACAAGAGTAGATCTACCACGAGATCAAGGAGGCTAAACCCTAGAAGCTAGCCTATGGTATGATTGTTGTTCGTCCTATGGACTAAAGCCATCCGGTTTATATAGACACCAGAGAGGGCTAGGGTTACACAGAGTCGGTTACAATGGTAGGAGATCTACATATCCGTATAGCCAAGCTTGCCTTCCACGCCAAGGAAAGTCCCATCCGAACACGAGACGAAGTCTTCAATCTTGTATCTTCATAGTCTTGGAGTCCGGCCGATGATGATAGTTCGGCTATCCGGACACCCCCTAGTCCAGGACTCCCTCAGTAGCCCCTGAACCAGGCTTCAATGACGACGAGTCCGGCGCGCATATTGTCTTCGGCATTGCAAGGCGGGTTCCTCCTCCAAATGATTTATAGAAGATTGTGAACACCAGGATAGTGTCCGGCTCTGCAAAATAATTTCCGCATACCACCATATAGAGAATAATATTTACACAAGTTCAATCTGTTGACATACTTTGCAGTATGACATCACACCACTACCAAGTCCTTACTAGAATCGTTTTTATTGTACCACCTCAGCGCGTTTAGCGAGGCGGTTACCTTGGCACGTCTTGTCGAAGCAGATATCATGTTCCCCTTATTCCGGGATTCCCATGAATACGGACGTGGGTAACCCAACCGCGCCATTGATTGTGGCGCTTGGGAGATAAGCGAGTTTTATCAGGCCGGTGGTGACGCATGGTTTCGTCCACCCATATAAGGGGATAAAGATCCAACCCTTTTACCTATGCCTTCTTCCTCCTTTGCTTATCCATCTCCGTGAACTCGAGCTCTAGCGCCCAAGCCCGCACATCTCACCTCATCCTTCTCCAACTATGTCCGGAGCGGGAGGCAAGTGGATGGCCTCCTCCGTTACGGAGGGGCACATCCAGAAGCTGCGCAGCACCGGATATCTGTCCAATGACATTGCGCACCGGCTCCCCGACGAGGGGGAGCTCATCCCCACCCCCAGGCCCCATGAGAGGGTAGTATTTCTTTCCCATTTCCTCCGTGGACTAGGCTTCCCAATCCACCCCTTTGTCCGGGGGCTCATGTTCTACTACGGCCTGGATTTCCATGATCTGGCCCCGAATTTCATTCTCAACATCTCGGCGTTTACCGTCGTGTGTGAGGCCTTCCTCTGCATCCAGCACCACTTCGGCTTGTGGCTCAAGACCTTCAGTATCAAGCCGAAGGTTGTGAAGGGCAGCCAAGCGGAGTGCGGAGGCGCCATGGTGGGCAAGATGCCCAACGTTACTTGGCTTGAGGGCACTTTCGTGGAAACCATCAAGGGGTGGCAATCGGGGTGGTTCTACATCACCGAGCCGCGTGACCCTGAATGGGCAGCAGCCCCCGAATTCAGATCTGGCATCCCCATACGGCTCTCCTCCTGGAAAGAGAGCGGCCGGACATGGGGTGATTCGGAGGAGCTGACCGGACTCAAAGCCTGCATCAAAAAGCTAGTGAGCAAGAAGCTCAAGCTTGTCAACGTAGTCCAGGTCATGCGCATCCGCCAGATTCTCCCGTGCCAACGACGGGGCTTCAATATGTGGGAGTTCGATTCGGCGCAGCACCAGACTTTGAGCGGGCTCTTCGACACTACGTACGAAGATGCCTGGAGGGTGCTGTTTAAGGGCGCCGAGGCTCCTGCATCTGCTACCGAAGATCGCGGATTCAGCTCGCAGCGTCCGGCTAGCGAGGTAAGCAATTTTGCCCTTCACGGGACACTTGTTTTCCATAGTTTGACTCTATGCGGGATCTAAACTCCCCCTCCTTTGACAGGACTGGCTGAAGAAGGCTGAACAGACTATCTGTCCGGCCCCATTGCCAGAGGACCCAGTGGATGCCCGCTTAACGGGGCTGCTGGCTCCGGCACCCCACGTGGTGCCGGAGAAGAAGGCCAAGAAGAAGGCCACGGGCACTCGGAAGAGTTCCCGTTTTCAGGTGTCATCGGATGATGACTCCGAGGCAGACTCCTCCCACAAAGGCGAGGAGGAGAAGGCCTCTCCCCCAGCGGGGGGAGGGAAGAAAAGGAAGGCCTCCCCAACGAGGGAGGCCGTAGGGTCCAAGTAGGGAAGGACTCTTCCCCCGGACTGCTCTGCCAACACCGGCGATGACGACGAGGATTGGCCCCCAAGGGCCAAGCCCCTGGCGAGATCGTAAGTATCTGGATTCCCGAATAACTTCATGATTTTTCTTTTTCGTCACATGGTGCCCTTCTAATGCCACATACAACCCTGCAGTCCGCCCAAGGATGACTTTCCCGCTTCGTCGAGCGGGTCCTTGGATGCGTCGGATATGGATTCCCTTCCGACCGCCTCCACCCCCCGCGATACGGACGATGCTAAGGTGGGATCCCGGGAAGGGACCCGCCAAGAGGAGGAGGCCCAGGAGGTGCCGCAGGGCAACTTCCCGGACTTTGCACCGGACTCGGCCCCGGAACCCGTAGTGGCTCCGGAGTCCGGCGGGCGGCCCCTTCGTAAGAAGGGCAAGACCGTGACGCCGGCGGCCTCTGTCCAACCGGAGGCCCCGGATAGCTTGATGGAGGCACTCAACGGCGCCTCCATCGAAGAGGAACACCGCACCTTCATGAGTGCGGTGATTCAGAAGGTTCAGCTCGCCAAGAGCGGGCTGACCGAAGCCTGCAGCAGCCTTCTAACAGGCTTTGAGGTAAGAATTTTGATATATGTAAAATAGTACCGCATAGACAGTAGCCCCTGATGCTCGGTTTGGTATTCGGAAAGAAAAGCCGGACTGAGGATCTAAAAAGATATACACAGGAGTCATAAAAAATATGTCAATATGGGATTGCAGGCTATGCTACTGACCTCTGCCGCACTGACTGCGGAGGTCAATACTTTGAAGCAAAGCCTCGAGCGGTCCGATAACGAGCTCGGTCGTGCCAAGAAGCAGCTCGAGGACAAGGAAGGTGAGTAACACCTTATTAAAATTGTACCTTACAGAAAAGGATTTGGTTGCAAGAAGAATGACAAGGATAACATGGGTATTGCAGGGGCCACGAACAAGGTGGCGACCCTGAAGGAGGCAGTGTCCGCGGCCGAACGTAATGCGGCCGCGGAGCGCACCGAGCGAGAGAAGCAGGAGGCGCGGGTGGCGGAGGTACAGCAAGAGCTCCGGGATCTCGTGGAAAAATATGAGAGTCTGGAGCGTGACTCGAAGACTCGAGAGTCCGAGCTTGCGTCGGCTCTTGAGAGTGCCAAAGCCGCTAAGGCCGAAGCCTACAAGGCCCTCCAAGAAATTGAGGCGTTGAAGAAAATAGCAGCGGGTAAGGCATTTTTCATGCAAAGTAAGCATGTGAGTGTGAATTACCTATCACTTACCCGAATTCGGAGCTCTCCAGGAGTGTTCGCAGATCTGCCCCGCAGTGTGTCCGATGCTGCCGCTTTCTATAGGGCCGAGGAGGGGAGCTCGACGGAGAAGGTCTTCTGGTCTCAGTATGCTGAGGCCGGACATCCGATGCCCCTTAGCGACCAGCTGAAGCAGCTGGTCGAGCTCCAAAAGGTGGCCGAACAGGCCATGAAGGGCCTCATAGTTCGGCTGTGGCCTAAGGAGGCCATGCCTGGGAGCTACTTCGGCCTGGTGCGGCGGCTGGTGGATGCGTGTCCATGGGTTGAAGTCATCAAGCGCTCCGCCTGCATTGAAGGTGCCCGTCGGGCCCTTGCCCGCGCAAAGGTGCACTGGGGCAAGATGGATGCTCAGAAGCTTGTGACGGACGCGCCACCGCTGGGCAAGGAGTATCGCACGCCCGAAATGTATTATAAGAGTGTCCTGAAGGGTGCCCGCATTATTGCGGGTGAGTGCTCCAAAGATGTAATATTTGAGTAGACTCGCATTTTGTTATCCTGTGCGTTGAAAACTTTGTTCATATGCGCTAAGCAACGCTTGTTAATTTAAAATATTACCTTCTGTGCGGCTGTTTATCAAATTTGAGAGATGGCAAGTCGTCGGCTTCAGCCCCCATGCCACGAGTGCTGGGGTGTTCGGGATAAATTTGAGCACTCTTGTTCCCATTTTTGGGTCCATCTAGGGAGGCGCTCAACACAACGAACAAGGCAACCGGACTTATAATGCTTGAACACTCTCACTTAGCCATAGAATTCTATAATTTTAAATTTTGGCGAAGCCCCTAGTGTTCGGAAGGCCGAATTTGGGGCGCTGTCCACGCCTAGGCCGGACAAAGCCGGCTCCTCGCTCTAAGCGGCATAAGTCTTCAGGGACTCGCAAAAACCTCTCGAACAGCGACCGGCTCTCGCCTCATCATGACAGTCAGTTTTAGCTTTCTCCACTGAGGCGCTCGCCCAGCTCAACTGGGGCGCAATCGCAGTGGTTCTCCCAGTGCTACCTTAGCCGATACAACGGAACATAAGGTACCAAAACATGGGAGCCGGGCAAACCCAACTATTGACCCAAGACATGATTCGGAGCCGATGCATATAGTGCTATAACTTCGGGGTGCCGCACTTGTGAAAGTGTTCGGACTTATCACACCATGATATGGGAAACATAAGCCCCTGGTGTATTTAGCCGTACCAAAGTGTACGGATGCAACATGTCATAAATGAACATATGTATAAGAAAGAAATGCAATTGTAAGCAAAAAGGTGTTGCATTGTTTATTCAAGAAATACTGTTGTGAATGGAGAACGATACAAATGGTGCGATAAGCAAGGGATGTTACTATTAAACATGTCCCCCTCCAGGGGTAGGCTGCGGAGTGGTGTATAAAACAGATTTAATGCTCGTAATGGAGACCACTTGGATATTCGTCGTAGCCTTTCTCCTTCCATGGCTGTTGCATTGTGAGTTCGGCAGGTCTACTGCCGGACAGGGCCTCTGATGAACGGAGTCCTGTGGGTAAAAAAAGAAAAGAAAAAAAGAATGACACACTTGAGAGCCCCTGGTGTGGTTAAGCAGCATTCTGGGCCTATCGTGGTCGTGCCCCTCCCCATATGCCCATGGTATCTCCAGAGTGTAATGATGTACGCGAAGGACCCGTCTTGAAATTTTGCAAGGGCTGGGGTTGGGGCCGCATTGCTACGTGTGCTCGGAACATGCCAGGTGGTCTTGTTGTAGGTTACTCCGGGCGCGTTTAGCCGTGTCCGGTCGCTTAACGGCCGGACTCGAGAATTGCCTTAAGAGGCTGCACTGTACTTCTGCCGCGAGAGCCGCTGTATGTTCCTCCGTTCGGAGAGAGCGTTCAGTGTTTCCGTTGACCGTGATGACTCCTCGAGGGCCTGGCATCTTGAGCTTAAGGTATGCCTAGTGCGGCACCCGCGTTGAACTTTGCAAACGCGGTACGTCCGAGCAGAGCATGATAGCCACTGCGGAACGGAACTATGTCGAAGATTAACTCCTCGCTTCGGAAGTTATCCGGGGATCCGAAGACCACTTCCAGTGTAACTGAGCCTGAACAATTGGCCTCTACACCTGGTATGATGCCTTTAAAGGTCGTCTTTGTAGGTTTAATCCTTGAGGGGTCTATGCCCATTTTGCGCACTGTATCCTGATAAAGCAGGTTCAGACTGCTGCCGCCGTCCATCAGGACTCTGGTGAGGTGAAATCCATCGACGATTGGGTCTAAAACCAATGCGGTGAATCCGCCGTGGCGGATGCTGGTGGGGTGGTCCCTTCGATCAAAGGTGATCGGGCAGGAGGGCCATGGATTGAACTTCGAGGCGACTGGCTCCATCGCGTATACATCCCTGAGTGCACGCTTCCGCTCCCTTTTGGGTATGTGGGTTGCGTATATCATGTTCACTGTCCGCACTTGTGGGGGGAAACCCTTCTGTCCTCTATTGCTCGGCGGTCGGGTCTCTTCCTCGTCATCGCTATGCAGCCCCTTGTCGTTGTTTTCGGCAATTAACTTGCCTGCCTGCTTGAATACCCAACAGTCCCTGTTGGTGTGGTTAGCTGGCTTTTCGGGGGCGCCGTGTATCTGGCACGAGCGGTCGAGTATTCGGTCCAAATTGGACGGACCCGAAGTAGTTCTTTTGAATGGCTTTTTCCGCTGACCGGGTTTAGAGCCTCTGAATCCGTCATTGACTGTCGTATCCTCCCTATTGTCGCCGTTAATGCGGCGTTTGTTTTTGTTGCGACGCGGCCTGCCATTGCGGTCCTTGATATCCGGACTGCCAGAATTTTTGCTGAGGTTGTTGCTGCATGCTAGCCAGCTATCCTCACCCGCGCAGAAGTGGGTCATGAGTGATGTGAGGGCTGCCATGGATTTCGGCTTTTCCTATCCCAGGTGCCGGGCAAGCCACTCGTCGCGGATGTTATGTTTGAAGGCCGCGAGGGCCTCCGCATCCGGACAGTCGACGATTTGATTTTTCTTGGTTAAGAACCGTGTCCAGAATTGTCTGGCCGATTCGTCTGGCTGCTGAATTATATGGCTTAGGTCGTCAGCGTCTGGTGGTCGCACATACGTGCCTTGAATGCGGCTTCCAGGTCTTCCCAACTCCCAATTGACTCTGCTGGCAAGCTGTTAAGCCAATGCCGGGCTGGTCCTTTAAGCTTGAGTGGGAGGTATTTGATGGCGTGAAGATCATCACCGCGGGCCATGTGGATATGAAGGAGATAGTCTTCGATCCAAACCGCGGGGTCTGTTGTGCCATCGTAAGATTCAATATTCACGGGTTTAAACCCTTCAGGGATTTGATGTTCTATTACTTCATCTGTGAATCATAGTGGGTGTGCAGCGCCTCTGTATTGGGCGATATCACGACGGAGTTCAAAAGAGCTTTGTCTACTGTGTTCGGCCCGGCCGAACTTGCTGTGTCCGGCGCGACGGTTGTCGTCACGTATCATGGGGCGCCCATGCGATCCATAGATCGATCTTGATTGTCTTGCCTTATCCTCCAATATATCTCGCAAGTCCAGAGTGTTCCCCTGTGGCCTTGTGCTTTTCGAGCGATGCCGGGGTACGGTTCTATTGGAGGGCCTAGAGGCCTCTCTGTCGCGGCCACGGGGTGGTCGGTCAGTCATATTGTCTGCTGGTGATGCAGGTCCATATGCCTCCTCCTCTAATCGGGGGAGCAGCTTGCGTTTAGTGTAGCTTTTGGAGGGGCGTTCGAGATCATGCTCTTCGGCCGCAAGGACTTCAGTCCATCTGTCGGCTAGCAGATCTTGATCAGCTCTAAGCTGCTGCTGCTTTTTCTTGAGGCTGTTTGCCGTGGCCATAAGCCTGCGTTTAAAACACTCTTGTTCGACGGGATCCTCAGGCACGAAGAATTCATCGTCGTCGAGGCTTGCCTCGTCTCTGGAGGGAGGCATGTAATCCTGTACTTCTTCGTCTGCTGCTCTCTCATGAGGGCTGGCGTCTCCGTCCTCCTGTGCTGAATCTTGCTGGAGGGGGTTGTCTTCGGCACTGTCTGGGGTGTTATTATCTCTGGTGCCGGAATCTCCATTCTTGCTGTGGCAGGATTTAGAGCGGCTGTTTCTTGGAGGGGTCATCCTCCGCTGTTCCTCAGTTGTTCCTTCGTCGTTCCCATCCTTTGGGATATCCACCATGTATATGTCATATGATGAGGTGGCTTTCCAGTGCCCCGTAGGCGCTGGTTCTTGGTCGTCTCCGGCATCGTCGTCCATACCGTCGATGTCTTCGGAGTCGAAGTCTAGCATGTCGGTTAGATCGTCGACAGTGGCTACTAAGTGGGTGGTGGGTGGGCTTTGAATTTCTTCGTCATCCGCATCCCAACCGTCCTGACCGCAGTCCGGCCAGGGCTCTCCTAATAACGAGAGATACTTTAGCGAACTCAAGATGTCACCGAAAGGTGAGTGTTGAAAGATGTCCGCAGTGGTGAATTCCGTGATCGGCGTTCAATCGGATTCGACTAGAGGGGGCGCGGGAGGTTCGGAGTCCGGCGAGGAGTCCGGCACCTCGGAGTCACGAGCTTCATGAGGGACAAGGTCAGTGTTCGGCTCTATCGCCGTAGAGGTTGCAGCCCCCGAGGCGGCGTCTAGTCACCTGTCCTCGATCTGCGCAACCGGCTCCGAATTGAGGATTGGAGCAGACTCGTGTGCGGCCTCCAGGGCATTGTCCGGCTGCAGAGCTAAATCATGCCCATCGTGACAGTGCGGCGCGCTCGGCTGTGGCTCAGATCCATCGAAGATCAAGTCTCCGCGGATGTCAGCCGTGAAGTTCAAACTTCCAAATCTGACCTGACGGCTAGGGCGTAGCTTTCGATTTGCTCCAGATGGCCAAGCGAATTGGCCCGCAGTGCAAAGCCGCCGAATACGAAGATCTGTCCGGGGAGAAAGGTCTCACCCTGGACTGCGTCGTTGTTGATGATCGAAGAAGCCATCGAGCCTATCGGTGACGACACAGAGGAACTCTCAATGAAAGCACCAATGTCGGTGTCAAAACCGGCGGATCTCGGGTAGGGGGTCCCAAACTGTGCGTCTAGGCGGATGGTAACAGGAGATAAGGGACACGATGTTTTACCCAAGTTTGGGCCCTCTTGATGGAGGTAAAACCCTACGTCCTGCTTGATTGATATTGATGATGTGGGTACTACAAGAGTAGATCTACCACGAGATCAAGGAGGCTAAACCCTAGAAGCTAGCCTATGGTATGATTGTTGTTCGTCCTATGGACTAAAGCCATCCGGTTTATATAGACACCGGAGAGGGCTAGGGTTACACAGAGTCGGTTACAATGGTAGGAGATCTACATATCCGTATAGCCAAGCTTGCCTTCCATGCCAAGGAAAGTCCCATCCGGACACGGGACAAAGTCTTCAATCTTGTATCTTCATAGTCTTGGAGTCCGGCCGATGATGATAGTTCGGCTATCCGGACACCCCCTAGTCCAGGACTCCCTCAAACAGTCTGCATTGTAAATGCGCCACCACGAGCTGAGATACATTTCAGCCTGCTAATGACCAGTGGGTTACTTGGCACAATTAGGGCCCAATCTCACTTTCGGCCTATTAAATGCCCATGTTATTTATGGGCTCGAGATATTTACACATGTTAACAGCCTATTGTTACTGAGGTCCCAAATTATGTTTAGGCCTGTTAAAGTCCCACTAGGTGCACAGGCCTTCCAAAAATATGAAAGCTTATGTTGATTTAGGCCCAGATATTTTTAGTGGGCTACATGCAAATGATGGGACTCGGAAGAGCAAGCTACAAAACAAAGATAAGGAGGTGCCGGATTAAAATCACTTTGGTTCATGATTAAGCTGGCCAGGTGCTCGCAAATTACAAATTTATGGTTAAGCTGGCCAGGTGTTGGCAGAGATAAAGGCATTCTTTGATCCGCCTGAACGAAAATGGCGGTCAAATTCCTACGGATCCAAGATTGTGGGATTTATACTAAGTGTTGGACAAACAAGATTTGCATATTACAGTTATAATTACAGATCTATGGCAGTTCAGAAAGGGGGCAAAATTTAAACCTAGAGCATGGCAGCGGAAGAACTAGTAAGCTGTGGACTGATTCTCAGGAAGAAAGGATATATCTCAGATTTGAGACAAATGCTAAAACCGCTATCGCACGGCTTTAGTCTTGTTTTTGGATTGAACTAAGCAACAGATGGATGAACTACGATGAACTCGGATGAACACGATGAACACTGATGAACTAGGACGACCTAATGCAGATCTGAAGTGAAAAAGATGAAACCTGGCGACGCTAATGAATATCGGGAGTGCGTCATGATTCTCTGGTTCAGTCAGGTTGATGCAGCGGCCCTGTTAAAGTCACTGGTGAAGAATGGTGACAACAGAGCTCCAGTCGCGGTGACGGCGCAAGGAAGACGAAGAAGAAGTGGAGGCGAAAGGGGGTAAAAGTGAAAAAGCCCCTCGGTGCTTACTTATACGAAAAAGCTAACGCCCACACGCATGGCATCTTGCACATCACCCACACGCCTCCATCACCACTCATTTTGCAACGTATGAACAGATGACATCAGCAGGAATCTTTTTTGTTTTCGGCTTAAAAATGTTTTATCTCCTAATTAAAAAATGAATTAATAATTTGTTTTCACCATTAAATCCATCTCGACGAGATCTTCAAAACTAGACCCCATGTTGATATGTTTCGACGATTTTTTCCCCCAAAAGTTGCCATGATCTTTACACTGTAGTCGTCATAGTGCTTAAACTAAAGTTGCCATGTGGCAATTTTAGTTTGTAAAACATGGCAATTTTAGTTTTTTTATAATTGCAATTCCAGTACTTTGACCATGAAAATTATGTTTTGTATGAACCATGGCAATTTTAAGTGCATGTATCATGGCAATTTTGCTTTATGGTTCATGGCAAGTCTACTTTCTTAATTCCCCGTTTTATAATATGTCAAAAATTACTTTTAAATGTAGAAGAAAATAGCTGAAATATATCATGGCAACTTCAGTGTAAACATCATGGCAATTATTGCGCAATAAACATGGCAAAATCGTCGAAATATATTGATACGAGATCTAGTTTCGAAGATCTCATCGCGAGGGATTTAATGGTGAAAATGGATCTTCAATCGAATTTTTCATTTAAGAGATAAAACATTTTAAAAACTGAAAATCCAAAAAAATTCCCACATGCATGCATGAGGTGACGTGGCATAGTTTGTGTGCTATAGGGCGTGTGGGTGGGTTTGGCTCACACCACACGTGTGGGTGTTAGTGTTGTCCTATTTATAAGGGGAAAGTGAAATAGTAAAATGGCAGACGTGGAAATCGAGGAGGTGTCATGATTATCTCTATAGTGGAGGCGCCTCAATTCTCGGGCGGCCACTTAATGCAAAAAGATCCGTTGTGATGTCACAAGATTTTCTACATTTATTTTGCATGACGTCACGACGGGTTACAAAGATCCGTTTCAAGTTAACCATTGGGAGGAACCAAAGGAAGACTCGCCAACCGGATTCAGTGAAGATTGACATGAACAGGTTCAAATCAATCTGGGGCCTAATGTTGGGGATATAACCTTTCGGTGTGATCCGCCCAGGAGGAGTCGGGTTACACTGTTGCTGATTCATAGGTGAAAGCCCAAATAGGCCTAAGAAGATATGATATGAAGACTAGGGCGGTTTACAAGGCATGCCCGTTGAAGGCCCAAGACCCGACGGAAGACCCATGACCCAGAGGAAGGTGCCGACGGCAGGGATGTGAACCACCCTATGGTGACTTGCCTTGTAAGGCAAGGCGACATAGAACCGGAGTTGGTCATGTTGTGTGATCTGGCTTGGACTCTTGTAAGCCCAGGGCCTCAACCTATGTATATAAAGGCGAGACCCTGCGGCGGGTGAAGTCAAGAAAACAACTGATCGATAGCTAGGTCAAGCGATTCCGCTCCCTTGTAATCGATACTCAAGCAATACAACACAATGTATGAAGTAGGATTTTACCTCGTTGAGAGGGGCCGAACCTGGGTAAAATCGTGTCCCTTGTCCTGTTCAACCCCTTCGAGCTAACCAACATTGTGATGGCTCAACACTAAAGTCCTTTTACAAGGGCATCTGCCGTGACAAAACCACGACAAGGCACGTATTTGTGTTGTTGCTAATGAGGGTAAAACGACGGGGTTCAAACATATTTTTTGGTCTAACTTTGTCTACATTATGTCATCATGCTCCAAGCATTACACTGTTCTTTATGAACTTAATACCATAAGATGCATACAAGATAGTGGTCGATGGGTGGAGCAATAGTAGTAGATGCAGAATCATTCCAGTCTACTTGTCACGGACGTAATGCCTACGTATTGATCATGCCATGAATAACATCATAACTATGTGATTTTCTATTAATTGCCCAACAGTAGTTTGTGTACGCACCGTTACCACGTTCATGAGAGAGATGCCTCTAGTCAAAGCAATGGCCCCCGGGTCATTCACATCATATTACTAAAACCCTAAATACCTTGTTGTAATTTATTATCTTTTATTTTGTTTTGTAATTTATCTATCTACCATTACTAGAATTAGTCCTTGCAATTAATGAGTACAACGGGATTAACAACCATCTTGCCCGCGTCGGGTGCAAGTATTTATTCTCTCTCTCTCTCTCTCTCT
>NC_041383.1:579104658-579109239 GCF_002162155.2 Triticum dicoccoides | reverse complement strand
CTCTCTCTCTGTGTGTGTGTGTGTGTGTGTGTGTGTGTGTGTGTGTCATTTATCGTTATTTGTGTGAGTCTCCTATTTATTTGATAATCTTAGTTCTTAAATGAGGGAAGTACTTTCTGCTACTATACTACATCATCCTTCCTCTTTGAGGAAATCGCAACGCCTATCATAAGTAGCAGACGAATTTCTGGCGCTGCTATCGAGGAGGCTTCATCAGACAAACACATGTTCCTTCACACACATTTACCATTTACTTGTTCTACTTTTTATTTGCCTTTTGGACTTCTCTTTTTCATCTCCCTCCACTTCTCTAAAAAAACCAAAAAATACCTTGTCTGCTATCTTTACTTTTGTTGTCATGTTGACTCAATAAAATAAAAGAAAGACATATGGATCCTCATCAATAATATTTTCAAAAATTCCAATTATGATAAACCAATTGCTAGTGAAAATGCTATTGGGATAAGTTCTTTGAAACAAAAGTTGAGTGCACTTAATTATCTTTATGAGGTTTTGCTTGAAAATCATGAATCTTAAAATTGTGATGAAGTGTTAAAAGAAGAAATTTATAAAGTTGTTCATAATTGTTCTTGAATGAAAAGCATGATCACAATGATGTTATTATAAATTTTATGAATGTCAATTATGCTAACGATCAAGAGTGGGGTGGTAATTATAATGCTTCTTGTAATCTTGAAAATTTATTTGACCTTCGTCATGAATCTACTATTGAAAATAATGTTGGCAATAATATTCAAAGAGGGATTGGAAGAGTTTCAACTTTAGGTAAAAATAGTCCCACCACTTTGGAGAATATTCAATCTTATGAAATTATTGATAAAAGTGGGTTTGAAGAGGTCATGACTTTAGTTAATACTAATCCCACTATTTTGGAAGATTATAAAATTTGCATGCACGTGGGTCATAAAGAGAATATTTTGTATGATAGATATAATGTTGAGTTTTATTATGACCCTACATATAATTCTTTTGAGAGAGGAAAATATGGTTATAAAGATCTTCTTGTCACTAAATCACCTCTCCTTGTGTTGAAATTATTAATGCTTCATTCTTCCTATTTGCATATGCTAGATATTAGTTGTCTTGATAATTTTTTTATTTAAAATTCCTATGCATAAGAAGAGGTTAGACTTAAGAGTGTTTGTTACATGTTATATGATGCTCTCTTTGTGCTTCAATTCTTATCATTTATGTGAGCATTGTTAAAATCTCAAGGGCTATCTTAATGTCTATAAAGAAAGAGCTTATTGGAGACTACCCAATAGTTATCCTTTACTTTTTTGTGTGTAAAAATGATTATTCCTACTTTAATAATTGTGGTTTTATCTTTATTTTGAGTTTGTGTCAAGTAAATCCTTTAGGATGATTTGGATGATAGTTGAATTGATTCTGTGCAAAAACATAAACTTTTCCGTTTGATATTTGAATTTACGTTTTTTTACTGGAACGTGATTTGGGTCTGAAATTTTTATACACTATTGAGATACAAATTGTTTACACTTTCCTATTTTTCCAAAAAAATAGTTACTCAAGTATGGTTTTAGTTCAGATCATTACAGACTGTTCTGTTTTAGACAGATTCTGTTTTTATTGCATAGTGTGTTTGTTGATGCTATGGATTATATAGGGGGGTATAAGTCATGGAGAAGTTAGAATACAATAGGTATTATGCAAGGGAAATTATGAATTTGTTTACTATAGTATCTAAGTTTAGGGTTTACTAATTATACTAATGGATCTCACGAAGTTCTGTTGAGTTTTGTGTGCTGAAGTTTTCAAGTTTTGGATTAGATCACGATGGGTCAAGGAAAAAGGAGCAGCAAGACCCTAAGCTTGGGGATGCCCAAGGCACCCCAAGGTAGTATTCAAGGAAGACCCATGCGTCTAAGCTTTGGGATGCCCCGGAGGGCACCCCCTCTTTCGTCTCCAATCTATCAATATATTACTCAGAGCTATATTTTTATTCATCACATGATATGTGTTTTCCTTGAAGCGTCGTGTGCTATATTGTTATTTTGTTTGCTTATTTGCCACAATTATTTCTTATTGGGCGCACCTATTGAGAGAAACACACATTCATCAGGATTTGTTAGAATGCTATTTATGCTTTACTTATATTTTTATAGCTAAGATAGTTGCTCACGTGGTTCACTTATATCCTTAGAGCACGGCGGTGGATATATTTTATAGAAACCATTTCCACTATCATGCTTCACTTATATATTTTTGAGAGTTGAATAGGAAGTAGTAATTTGCATGAGCTATATGTTTAGTCTAAAAATGATAGGTATACAAGAGTGGTATAATAAAAAAACTTTCATGTAGATCACTGAATATGAAGCGTGTGATTTAAATGATATCGATATCATAATATGAAAGGTTATTAGTTCATAATTATTAGTTTGTAGAAATATGGATATTAAATCTTGTTATGTACTACTCATTTAAGTGTCGGTCATGGCATAACCCGGATGTTGGAGCATATTTATTCCTCGCTGAAATCCTTTGTGTTGTCGGGATGGGGCTGCGATGGTTAACTCCTCCCAACCTCCTACCTAGGAGCATGTGAGTAGTACTTTGCTTCGAGGGCTAATAGGCTTCACAATAATTATATGAGTTCTCTATGATTAATGTGAGTTCATGGACTATTTGCAGCACTTCCACCTATCCATATTTTGCTAGCCTCTTCGGTACCATGCATTTCCCATTTTCACCTCGAAAAATGGTGCAAACTTCGTCAGTGCATCCAAAACCTGTGATATGACACACTCTTTCACACATAAACCCTATATACATTTCCTCAAAACAACTATCATACCTACCTATCATGACATTTTCATAGTCATTCTGAGATATATTGCCGTGCAACTTCCATGGTTACTATTCACATGACTTGTGTGTTCATTGTCATATTGCTTTGCATGATCATATAGAGCTGACATGATATTTGTGGCAAATCCACCGTTCATCATTGTAATACATGTTATGCTAGATCATTGCATATCCTGGTACAGTGCCACAAGCATTGATATGGAGTCATATTCTATCAAATATCGAGTTGTAAGTAAAAAAGAAGTATGATGATCATCATTATTAGAGCATTGTCCCAGTGAGGAGAAGAACGATGAAGACTAATGAATCCTTGATAAAGTGGGGATGAGGTTCATGATATTGTTTAAAAAAAGATAAAATAAAAAATGAGAGAAAAAGAGAGAAGGGGCAATGCTACTAACTTTTACCACACTTGTGCTTCAAGGTAGCATCATGTTCTTCTTTAGAGAGTCTCCATGATTTGTCACTTTGATATACTAGTGGGAATTTTTTACATTATAAAACTTGGCTTGTATATTCCGATGATGGGCTTCCTCAAATTCCCGGGGTCTTCATGAGCAAGCAAGTTGGATGCACACCCACTTAGTTTCAGTAGAGAGATTTCATACACTTATAGTTCTAGTGCATCTGTTGCATGGCAATCCCTACTCTTCACATTGATATCAATTGTAAGGCCTCTCCATTGCCTAACGATCCGCCGAGTTGATGTGAGAAATTCTTAATTTCTGTCCTTCCTCTACCAACATACTCTTTTCCACCCGTAATGCTAAGTCCATGGCTCACACTCATATATTGTGTGAAGATGAAAATGTTGAAGCAAGAAAAATTATGATGCAGTTGCTTCGTTTGGCACCAGGGTGCTCATGATTTGTACTTATGTTAGGAAGATGGGGTCATGCCATGCTTACATAATTCAATGAGTAGGGGTAGCATTGGTTAAGCATCGTATATTTTAAAGAGTATTTTCTAGTATTCATGGATATTATTATGTTGATATCTATTACATCATCATTTCTCAACGTTCATACCTAAAGAGAATTACATGATTAAGACATGTTAGATAGCATTCAACATCAAAAATTCTATTTTTTTCTACCATTTACCTACTCGAGGATGAGTGGAAATTAAGCTTGGGATGCTGATATGTCTCCAACATATCTATAAATTTTGATTGTTTCATGCTATTATATTATCTATCTTGTATGCTTTATATGCAATTTTATATCATTTTTAGAACTAACCTATTAACTCGGTGCCCAGAGCCAGTTCCTGTTTTTCCTATTTTATTGTTTCGCAGGAAAACCATACCAAACAAAGTCCAAACAAAATGAAACTTTACGGTGATTTTTTCTGAACCAGGAGAGACCTTATAAGCTCTGGGGCGAGGTCAAAAGATGTACGAAAGAGCCACAAGCTCACACGATGCACCTCTAGGGGGCGCCACCTGAGCTTGTGGGGCCCTCGTAACTCCAATTGACCTTATTACAGTGCTATAAATTCCCTAAAATTCAGAAACCACCAGAGCAAGACCCAAAACAATTATTCCACCGCTGCAAACCTTTGTTCTTCTACGATCCCATTTGGAGGCCTCCGCTTGTACTCTGTCGGAGAGGGAATCGATCACGGATGCCTTCTACGTCAACCTTGCTGCCTCCATGATGATGTGTAAGTAGTTCCTCACAGGACCTACGGGTCCATAGCAGTAGCTAGATCTCTCTCTCTCTCTCT
>NC_041383.1:579090414-579104341 GCF_002162155.2 Triticum dicoccoides | reverse complement strand
TACAATATTCTCTTCGGAGATTGATTCAATTTAATTCTTTTGCTTTGCGTTTGTTGGGATCCGATGAATTCTTGGTTTATGATTAGATTATTCATTGAAAGTAATTAAGTGTTTTCTGAACTTTATCATGTGTGATTTCTATAGCTTTGTATTTCTCTCCGATCTATCCGTCTAGTTTGGCCAATTGGATTGATTTATATTCAGTGGGAGAGGTGCTTTCTGGTAGGTTCAATCTTGCGGTGTCCTCACCCAGTGATAGAAGGGGTAGCGAGGCATGTATTTTTATTGTTGCTACTAAGGGTAAAACGACAGGGTTCAAACATATTTTTTAGTCTTACTTTGTCTACATTATGCCATCATGCTCCAAGCATTACACTGTTCTGTATGAACTTAATACCATGAGATGCATGCCGGATAGCGGTCGAGGGGTGGAGTAAAAGTAGTAGATGTGAAATTGCTTCTGTCTACATGTCACGAATGCAATGCCTATGTATTGATCATGTCATGGATAACATCATAACTATGCACTTTTCTACCAATTGCCCAATAGTAATTTGTGTACCCACCGTTACTACGCTCATGAGAGAGATGCCTCTAGTGAAAGCTAAGGCCCCGGGTCCATTCACATCATATTACTAAAACCCTAAATACCCTGCTGCAATTTATTATCTTTTATTGCAATTTATCTATCTACCATTACCAGAATTAATCCTTGCAATTAACGAGTACAAGGGGATTGACAACCCTCTTGCCTGCATTGGGTGCAAGTATTTGTTTTATGTGTGTGCATGTACCTTGGTTCTTAATTGAAGGAAATACTTTTTGCTATTATACTACATCATCCTTCCTCTTCGGGGAAATCTCAACGCCTATGACAAGTAGCAAGTACCACTGTCCCTGCCCCCACTTGATGACGGCGGCAAAAACGAGGAACATGCCTATTTCCGATGGTTTGACAGTGAGGTTGCACGAGTTAACTATGCAGGCTGTCAGTTTGACATGAGCATCCAATTCAACCTTTATTTGGACCAGTCACAGTGGTCGGAGTATCAGGCCTGCAAATAAGGCTGAATCTGGATCTAACGGTACTTCTCAAGGGTAGAAGGAAGTCGAAGCAATACCAGAATGATATGGATGAACTGACGAGCGCAAAAAAAATTGGTAGCGGGCAATTCCTGGAGCCACGCGACACGAATTGTGCGGTGATTGCAATGAGTCAGCCCACAATGCGAGGACATGCGAGAAAAGAAAAACATTGAAATGAGATATTCCTAGTACTAACAAAGTCGGTGGTTGAGGCGGTTCCGGCGGCGGTGGTAGAGGGGATTCAGTGGGTCGTGGTAGAGGGAGGTTCCAGTTATGATGGTAGTGGTAGAGGAGGTTCAGATGATGGTGGTAGTGGTCGAGGAGGTTCTAGTGGTGGTGGTGACCGCGGTAGAGGAGGTTCCAGTGTTGATGGTCGCGATACAGGATGGGGGAGTGGTATAACTGGTAGGAGTGGTCGTACTTCTAGAAATTCCAACCCCCATCACCGAATAAATTGCCGGGAGGGTGGTTCTCAAAAAAGAAATTCCACCCTCTTGGGTAAAATTTTCAGTCCAATAGACACATACTTTCTGTTTTGCTTGAACAAAGAAATAAATGAAAGCCCCATCTTAACTACAATTAGGTGTACTGGGCGGCAGACCCAGTTAGCAATCTCAAAACTTCGAATATGCAATCATCATTACAACTAGGGGTGAAAAACTCAAGTATGATACTACTCGCAAAAAAAATCAAGCATATGATACACTTCCCAAACTACAGTGCTGAAATCACCGTACGCCAGGATCTATGTTACTTGGTATAAATAAATATACATGCATAAAAACCTCCCATCGTAACTTGAGGTATGTATGAGACGCCACTGTACATATGCACTTGAATTTATTTCTTCAAGGTGCCGGATGAACCCTCCTGACGATCCAGAGAACAATCCTCATCCATCTTAGCTTGCTCTCCTTGTGCACCTGATGCTTCTGCTCATGGCTTCTTTTTCTCGCACCGCCACCTTTTCCCGCGCCCCTATGAACAACGGCCTCTGCTGCTTCGTACACCATCGCCGGCTATCGTTATCTAGCTGCTGCACGCAAGCAAGAGGCCAGGACTATCTTCTTCCCCACGAGTCCTCTGGTCTGCTAGTGTTGCTAGTGTTGCCTGGTCTGGACTTGCGAATGCATCAGTTCAGTATTTGTAGGAAACGTGTAGCTAAGCTGGCTTGGCAGCCAAGGAACAAGGAAGGATGCCTGAGTGGTTGAGTCAAAGGACCAGGTATGCCCATGTATCTGGATTCTTAGAGGAGCTTTCGTTGCAGCCACGTTTCGCACGAGTAGAGCAGCAGTGTCCAGTATATCTTTCTGAGTGATTTTATTTACAAGAAGGGATAATAATAATAAAGTTCAATCTTCACGAGTCAAAGGAACGTTGTTGTCATGCATGCCCCGTCTAGGCAAGCGAACAGCGGCGACCAAACGTCCTATATAAGCATTTTCAACGGTAACCCGCAAACTTTCTCCCGCATCCGTCCGTACACAGGAGACCAGTCCGCGCACACTAATGCGGGAGGCCGTCATCCACGCTGAATGCATACATTTCAAACACTTTGGTAATAAACTGGACGAAATTCATACAAATACGACAGATTTCATACATACCGGACGACATTCATGCAAACACGGCGGATTTTCGTTAGATTTTGAACATTTAGAACAACAAAAACATTCTGACCCGACCCTAAACCTATCCTACGGCGGCGGCCGGCGTCTAGCCCCTTTTCCTCATGCATCCGCCGTCTCCATGACTACCGACGATAAGACTGATGAAGTGAAGCTGCGGTCTCCGATGAAGAAGAGTAGAACAAGGGAGAACGCACTGGCCCACATGGGACACAAGACCCTGCCGCCCCCCATGCCCTACTCATCCTTGGAGGAGTTTGCGCCTTGTCCGTCACCGGTGGACGTGAGGTACACGATGGAAATGGTGGCGCCCGCGCGATCGTTGTCCCACCGGGTCACCAGATGGTTCATCGGCGGCGCAGTTGGCGCTGCTCTCCTCCGCGATCGTCTGAAGCTGCGCCTCGGCGGTGGCCGCTTCCTGGCGAGCGGCGGCTTGAGACGGATAACATTGTAGATGGCACGCTGCTTTGTGATGATATTGGGGTTCTTCGCGGCCATGGCCACCACGGCCTCCTCGCTCGCGTGCTCGCCGTAGATTTGGCCCTCCGCTAGCCGATGCTGCTTCAGGGTGAACATGTTGTACCGTTGTTCCTCCGGCGCCTGCTGGAACGCCGACAAAGGCATCGGCGCAGGCTGCACCTACGCCATGGTGGCATTGTAGTGCACTTGTGCCTGCGCCTGCTCCATGGTGAAGCCAGCATACACAGGAGGCACGGGAGTCGGGGCGGTGTCGTCGGAGCCTGTCTAAATCCTGGTGTCGTCCTCGTCGCTGGAGGCGTCGGCGAGCTGGCCGGCAAGCCGCCCTCGACCCGCCTGGGACGGCAGCTCTGCCAGGCGGCGTCAAGGCGGCCACCGCATGCTTCATTTCAGTGGGAAGGTTCTCCCATAGAGCTTCGCAGCCTGTAGTCATGGCGGATGCAGTGCAAGAGAGGAGAATGGGAGTTGCTTGTGTTGTGGCGTGGAGTTAGCTGGGTGTGGCCGCCTTTAGATAGCAGATTCCGGTGAGGCCAGGCGTCTGGGTGCGTCAATGCGTGGCGCCGGAGTGGGTTTCTCGGCCGGTGAGCCTGCTTCATGGCGGCATACGGACAGACGGGGCATTCAACGGGCGTGGTAGATATTCGTCCTATCCCGTCCAGTAAAGCGTCTCTGACATTGAACAAGCACGGACACCAAAGACGCGCCGCGAGCAATGCCCTCGACCGGCGCGCTGCTTCAATGGCAGAGGCAGTGAGAGGTCATGTCTGCCCTGGGCCGTCTTCAATGTGGAGCGGACGCGCTCTACAGCGGCATGAATGCGGGAAGCTGGCGTTGGACGGGAACACGCGCGGTCGAGGGAGGAGGGGGTTTAGGTGGGCAGGGCAGTCAGAAGCGGGCGTGGTAGCGGTCCGAACTCCCGCAAAGCCCCCACATTTGTCTCCACAGTTTGTGGGAGATAACATGTTCGGACCACCCTGCGGATCGATACACGCACACGTTGGATGGCTTTCGATGTCCCGACAGCGTGGTCTAGACGTATGTTCACGTTTCGATGGTTGGTGTTGGAGATGCCCTAACACCGGTCAGGATTCACCTCCACGCGTGGCAGCTTGACTACCAGGTGAATATCCGGTGCTCCCATCTCTTACATGTTACCATGTTTCATGTCTTTAGAAAACTCATGTTTTTAAGTTCAAAATAAATATCAATAATATCGTAGATGTTCATAAGATAAACTTATAATACCTTAAAAAATTCAACTTCAAAATTGAAATACACATAGAGATAAAAAAAGACGACTTTCACCCGGTTTCTCTTGGGGAACTTACTACGTAATAAAAAAAATACCGGCATATGATCACGCCCCATATCACTATGAAGAAACAAGTATAGATCAATCTCACTAACAAGAATGCAGTAAAGAGGGAGAAGATGTTGGTGGCGGTTTGCCGATTCCCGCAGCTAGATTATACCTCCCACCCATGAGAATTTCTCCACCGATCGAGAGTCAAAGTAGATGACTCATGTGTGGTATCCACGCATACCAAAGTAGTAGTTCAGCAACACTTTGTCGTCCAGGACAAAAAAACGACTGGAGAACTAGATGGAGGAGCAGCCTTCCAGTGCATGATCTAGAACTGATCTAGACCCAGGGGAGAGAGAGAGAGAGATGTGGCGTTGGGTGGGTGCGGCTTCCTTGGGACTTGTGTCCTTGGAAGGTACCCCCTCCTCACTTTTGTAGGTGGCTAACGGGGCAGCCAACTTGGGGAGGAAGTCTCCCCTTGCTGCGGCTGAAACCCTAGGGGAGTCTTAGTCCTCCTAGGACTCCTCTAGGGTGGCATGCCTCCCAAGCAATGCTTGGTGCACCCCTATTAGGCCCATTGGGGCTCGTGTGATGCATGTTACTTGGCCCAGCCAAGTGGCAGCCCACTAGGACCCCTATGAACATCTTGAAAGTTTTCAAAACCTTTCAGAAGGTTCCAGTGCCTTCTATAAAATTTCAAGGTGCTCCCGGGCACTTTCGGGACTCTCCTGAAACCATTTGGAACACTTCTGGAACCGTTCCGAACTTTTCTGGTGTCTATTCTCTCGTACTTTAATGTCTCCTAGTTCCCAAACAAACCACTAGTCATTAAGTGTGTAACCTTGCAGGTTCGGTAATATGCAGACATGACCTCCACCTTCCAGTAAATAACTAACAGAGGGATCTCGACGTGGGGGGTGAGGGCAAGTCCCCCTAAAGAGATCAGGAGCTCCAAAGGTTCCACTAGGAGTTTGAAAGAGACAACATAGTGAGTGTGAGTGGCGGCAAGGACACTGAACACAAGACCAAGATTTCCTCCTCCCTTAAGGCCCTAGGGTAAAATAATTAAATAAAGGAATAAATTGGCACGATGAAGGAAATATGAAAATACCATGCAATATATTTCTTCTTGTCTTTACTTTCTCTTTATATTGTGATTTGTTTTTTTAGAAACTTGTGACTTGTCCTCTCGAAGGTTCAGTTTGTGATGCCTTTGAAGATATCGGTGGATGAACGTTGGTATATGTTATTCACGTTGTGTTTATCAACCATTTCGAACTCTCTGTCACATGGACGCTTCTCTCAAATGACGAGTTGTCCATCCCCGTACGCGCTTCCCAATCCAAAAATGAAAACACGAATTATATGAATTGACAAATTGTTCCCAAAGTTAAAAAGTGATCATGAATTTCAAAATGTTCTTGAATTCAAAAAGTGTTCGTCGATTACAAAACAATTCAAGAAATTAAAAAAAATCATGAACTTGAAAAGTCCTTTTTGGATTTAAAAAATGTCCCAATTTTACAAATGTTTTTGAATTCAAATAAGTGTTCCTTAATTTTAAAAAACTATGCACATATTTGAAAACATGTTTGCCGATCATAATTTTTCACGAAAAGAAGTGTTAGACAATTTAGAATTTTTTTTGTAAAATATAAAAATGTCATGGATTGAAAAATGTTCACGGGTTCACAAAATTTACAAATTCAAAAATTGTTCACAAATAATGAAGAAAAGGGAAAACTTGATCAGCTATTTTTTTTAGGTTTGTTTGTTCTTTTTTAGGTGTTCAGTTTTTTAACGGGATAAAAAATCTTCACAAAAAATTGGGGAAAATGTTTTAAAATTTGAACAAAATGCTTAAAATTCAGAAAATATTCACGGATTAAAAAAATGTATTATATTTAAAAATATATTCATGAAATTAAAAAACATTCTGGATTACAAATGTGCATGAAACCACAATTGTTCCCAAACATAAAAAATACTCCGAATATTAAAAATACCAATGAATTTTAAAAATATTCTAGGATCTCAACAAATGTTTCACGAATTTAAAAGGTCGTCCAAATGTTAAACAAATATTCATGAATTCCAAAAATGTTTATGGACTTTAAATTTTCCATGTTTGGCATTTTTTTTAATTCACAAAGGGTTCATGAATTTTTATAAAAAATTGAAAACATGTTTGCCAATTTGAAATTGTTGATAATTTTTTTTGCGAATTTAAAATTTACCTCCAAAATTAATTAATGCCATGAATTTCATAAATGTTAAGGGTTCAGAAATTGTTTACAAAGTCAAAAACTGCTCGGAGTTTTGAAAAAGAAAAATAACTATGAAGTTTTTTAATTAAAGTACATTAAAAAGTAAAGCAAAAAAATAAAATAACTTCCCTGACAATTGCTTTTCGGCCGACTAGGAGGAGGTGAGGCGGCTCTTTTTTTTTGTGTTTTGGTTTTAGTTTTTCAGTTTTTTATAGAGATAAAAATGTTCACAAAAAATATAAGATTTTTTTACTATTTGAACCAGATGCTTAAAAGTTGAAAAATGTTCGGGACTTTAGAAAATGCTCCGAATTTTAAAATATTTTCATGAAATTAAAAAATAATCCAGATTTTTAAAGAGTTGATGAATTGGAAAAAAATTCCCACTTATTGAAAATATCAAAAATTTATTAAAAACATGATCTTAAAATAATCTTGGATTTCAGAAATTGTTCGTGAATTCGGAAATATTTCCAAACTTCAAAAGTTGTTCATAAATTTGTGTAATTTCCTTGTATCTCGAATATTGCTAGTGATTTTGAAAATTGTTCCTTTATTTCAAAAAAATGTTTTGAAATAAAAAATAAATGTTCACTAATTTAAAAAATATTCCTGGATTTCAAATAACATTACAGATTGAAAAAGTAATCAAGAATTTGAAAAATGTTCTCGATTTCAACGAAACATGTTCATTAATTTTTTTCTCAAAATTCCGAGTTGCAAACTATGTTGCAAATGTCAAAACATAATGAATACGAAAAGAGGTGTAAATTTCCAAAAATCTTACCAGATTACAAAAAATGTTTCAGTTTTGTATATATTTGAAAAATATTTATGAATTGAAAATGAGAAAAGGGGGAAAACGAGAAAACTGAAAGAAAACTGTATTGAGAGAAAAAAAGGATCCACGGAAGGTTCTAGATACTTCCCAGAAACCGATGAGAAGTAACCGGTGATCAGTTACTTTATTTGTTTTCTACACAAGTGTGCACACATTCTGTCAATAAGTTAAGAGAGAGAGAAAAATATTTGTATGATCCCTTATAACTACTCCCTCCGTTCTAAATTACTTGTCTTGGATTTGTCTAGATACAGAAGTATCTAGCACTAAAATTAGTCTAGATACATCTGTATCTAGACAAATCCAAGACAAGTAATTCGGAACGGAGGGAGTACCTGTTAGCATCTACGGTTCAGCCATCTAATAAGCAACATTAATGCATGGTTGGAGCAGCTAGGGCCTTTTCGGAGGAAAAACAGTGAAGCGCATGCTAGCTACCATCCTCAAGCATGTTATTTGACTGGAGCTTAAACAACACTGACATGGCCCAAAAACACTTTTCCTTTTGCTGCCTTGTTCGCAAATCTCCAGGTGAAGGACAAGGGCAAGTCCCCTAAAGCGAGGGGCTCCAAAGGTTCGACCAGGAGTTTGACGGAGATAACACTATGAGTGCGAGTGGCAGCGATGACCAAGATTCCTTCCTCCCCAAATGCTCGCAGGTAAAATAATTAAACAAAGGAATAAATTGGCACGATAAAGGAAATCTGGAAAATAGCATGAAAGATATTTGCTCAGTTTGCGATGTCTCTCTAAGACGGCTGCTTCTTTTGGCTGAAAATGACGGGCCGGGCATCCCCATCCACGCTTCCAACACAAAAATGAAACTCCATTGGCCGGATGGTATGAATTTGATTTCTTTTTCATGAATTCGAAAGGTGCTCATGAATTTTCAAAAAAATTAAAAAATTCATGAAATAAAAAACAAATAAATAATTATAAAATGTTCGTGAACTTGAAAAATGTTCATGAATTCAAAAATAAATAATGGATTTTAAATTGCTTTTAACTTTAGAAACGTTGGGAACTAAAAAATTGTGTTCATGGATTTAATATATTTTCAGAAATTTGAAAACATGTTCACCGATTTGAAATTGTGCGTGAAACAAAAAAAAGTGTGTGAAAAATTTAAAATTATTTGCAAAACTAAAAAATGTCATGAATTTCAAACATCTTCATGGGTTCAAATAGATAATAAAAAATTCTTCACAGATTTTCTTAATTGAGAAGATATGTACAGAAAATAATAAATGTAAAGTAAAAACAAAGAAAATAGAAAAACAAAAACAACAAAAGAAAACACCCTTGGCGCTTGCTTCCTGTCCGGCCCATTGCGGGGATAATGTCTAGCTGCTTCCTTTTTTAAGCTTTCAGATTATTAACGAAATATAAAAACTTTCACAAAAAATGAAAACATGTTTGAAAATTTGAACAAAAAGGTTTGAAATTAAAAATGTTCAGGATTTTGTAGAATGTTTCTCTTTTCAAAAGATGTCATAGATTTTTTTAAAAGATCAAATTTTGAAAATAATCACGAATTTTAGAAATGTTCCAAATTTAAAAAAATGGTTTTTAAAAAAGTTCCTAGATTTCATAATAATTTCTTGAATGTGAAAAGGATTTGAATAATTTACTTGGATTTCAAAGATTGCCCATTATTTTGAAATTTTCCTTTATTTGGGAAAAATTCTTAATTTCTGTAAACTGTCACAAATTTCAATAATGTTCTAGGATTTTAAAAAAAGTTGACAATTAATCACGAATTCAAAAAATAATTTTCTGATTACAAAACTTATTCACAAATTTCACAAGTTAAAAAAAATGTTTCCAGATTTCAACAAATGTTTCCAGATTTCAGATTTCAACAATCATGAATTTGAAAAGATGAATTTGAAAAAATGTTTCCAGATTTCAACAAATGTTTTGATTCTTTTATAAATTTAGAAATATTTTTGAATGTTTAAATGGGAAAATAAGAAGAAAGAAAAAAAGAAAAAAAAAGATAAACTGAATGGAAATTGACAAAAAAAAAACACATATAGATAAAAAAATGCTCAAGGTAGGTTCTCGATACTCCTAAAAACGAGTGAGAGGTAACCGGTGATCAGTTACTTTATCTTTTGTTACACAATTGATCTTGTGAGCACATTCAGTTAAGAAGTTAAGAGAGAGCAAAATTACATTTTGTGTGACTTTGTATAACTACCTATTTGCATCTATAGTTCGATCCACTAATAAGAAACATTAATGAATGGCTGGAGCAATAGGGGGGCGCTGTTCGAGGAAAAGACAGTGAAGTGCGTACTACCTACCATCCTCAAGTATGTTCTTGGGCTGGAGCTTAAACAACACTGACCTGGCCCAAACACACTTTTTTATTTTGCCAACGTGTGTGCAAGGGGTTGGGATCCTCTGCAGTACTGTATGGTGTTGTAGTGCGGATGACATGTGAGGCCGGGTCCACGTGTCAGTGACTGTACTGTACCCTCAAGCTAGGGGCTCCTGTGGTTCCACTAGGAGTTTGACGGAGACAACACAGTGAGTGCGAGCAGTGGTAGCACCGAACCTCTTCCCCTAAGGCCCTATGGTAAAATAACTAAGTAAAGGAATAAATTGTCACAAACGCGATGAATGGAAGATGAAAGATACACTCACCGTTCCATAATTCTTGTCATGGTTTTATTAGTGAAAAATAATGAAATGGAAGGAATACCGTGCAAGATATTTTCTCAAGTTTTATTTTCATTTACTGCTGTCATTTGTTTTCTGGAAGGTTCAGCTTGCGATGAAGATATGGATGGATGGATGGATGGATGGATGGACGGACATTGGTATATGCTGTTGGCGCCGTGTTTGTCAACCACTGTCGAACTCACTGTGAGATGGACGCTTCTTTTCGCTGAAAATGACGGGCGACGCATCCCCGTCCACGCTTCCCAGGCCAAAAATGAAAATCCATGGGCGGAATGATTTGTGTGGAGTGGTACGTCTTGCTTCTTGTAGTTCGGAAGGCGACCCTGCGAAAACAACACTGCCAGTGACGCCTCGAGCAGTGTGGATATCCAGCAGCCTGCGTGTCGACTTGCCAGCCCCCGTCTCCGTCTGAACCAAACTCTGGTGATTAGTGAATCTCCCCCGCAACACAAATGCAGTACTGTGGCGAACGAATCTAGTCGCCTCTGTTCCTTTCATGCAGTATAGGTGTCCCATCCATTTTTTTGGCCCCCGGAGCTGAAGGCCCTCCCGTTTATCTGTCGTCGCAAATCATCCTCTCATCTGAAACAAACAAAAGATGCGGTGAGACATTGTCATCAGCAGGGTCACCGTTCTAATCAGTGGGTGGGAATGTACTGCGTGGTACGCGCTGGTGCAACGCAAACAGTTTGCGTGGGCGCGCCCGCCGTGTTCCCGGGTCCGCGCTGGTGCATCTCGTTCTGCAGCTAGTGACTGACAACTCTGACAGGACCCGCCTGCTCAGAAAAATGCTGGAGTGACATATTCACATGAAAAAACGCAAGGAAACGTTCAAAACTATCGTCATGGGAAGAACGGCCTAGTCGCCGGACCCGGACGGGGCCAAATGGCCCGTTTTGAAACCGATACGTGCCAAGTTTGATGATCATCTCTGCGTGTTTTCCGTGCAAGTCAGCTAGTCCCACCGACGATACCTTTGCACGCGAGAGATCGAGCATTTCGTTTCAATCCGAAAAGATTTGTCGGCCACTCACACCGATAATCAGCAATCAGTGAGGAATCGGTACGATTGGGCGTCGGCATCAGTACCAGAAGCGGAACAAGCCTCGTGTGCCCCGCACATGTCTGAAACTATGCTTGGCATTTGGCAAAAGGAAATGCTGATAGATTTGGTACTAGTACAAGTTCTAGAGGATGCCTGCCTAATGGGATGGCAGAGAGAGAAGATAAACCGCAAAGCAGGAACTTTTTCTTCACCGCGGAGGCTTGATACGAAAGTCACCAGGCATTTTTGTCTGAACCCTGACCTGACGAGCTAAGGAGTAGGTAGTATTCCTCGTTACTTGATGGATTAATTAGGGCATACTATGTACAATGGTGGCATATGGATACATATGCCCCATGACAAAAAGTAATTTAAGGAATCTACATTTATTTTTTCTCCCCAATGCAAGCCATCACTAGTGGGCCTCCTTAAGAAATAGAAAATGAAGACTCTAATACACATGCATCTCTACTTTTCACTACAACTTTTCCGGCTTTTGTCATCGGATCACACTTTTTCTCTTCAAACACCCGCCTCCTAAAGACGATCCCGCTTCCCTATTCGAACCTATTTTACGTCATATCCGATCCTACATGACATGTGAGGCATCACGTTGAGGCTATGCATTGTATATGCCCTTAGCGCGTCCGTTGTCAAAAGGCACACATGATCCCGTGGGTGGGTAGATCAAACCGCCTGCCGCCTCGGTGGTGCTTCGTCACCAAACTTGGGACCGATGTATATAGATTGACGATGTCTGCAGCTTTTGGAGAAGCGACGCTTCTTAACTGTGATGGCATGGCCATGACAATTTGGTTGCGGCGGCTAGCGTCGACATGCAGCATAGCAGCCGTATATTTGTGCTATACGTACAAGCAACGCGCTCCGTCGGGTGAGCAACTCGGCGGCGAACTAAAACAAAACTGTCACGGCCGCTGCATGGAAATACCCGTTTCCATACCGTGTCGACGTCAGGGAAATCGTTGCCGTTTCGGGCACCGGACGGCCGAAATGCCGGCTCGGTTTAATCACGAAGCTCCCCAGAAGCCCGGCCTTGTGGGCCCGCCGGGCCGGCCGGAACATTAACAACCTGTCTCCCCGCCCACTGACCTGTGACCAACGTGAAATGAAAACCAGCAGCGGCGCCGGGGGGCGGATGGACAGCCCACAGTGTGCGAGAAACCGAGCATGCAACACGATCGGTCCCGCCGGCCCGCGCGTTCCGCTCCTCTGCATGCAACCGCCTCGCGCGGCGGCCGACACGCAGCGAGCTCCCCTGGCGCCGCTCGCGTCCGCCACGTCCGGTTGCTGCCCTCTACGCTCCGCTCGCGCGACAAAACCACTTGGATGCGCTGAGCACGCACGCAGTGGCGCTTACGCCCTCCGTGGTCTCTAGCGTGTGCAGCGTACTGCCAGTCCCGCTCGACCGATCATCGCTAGATGCCTGGTATATTCGACTCGTGCAACGACGAGGCCGCCTGCCTGGCTGCAAATGCGGCGACGTTCCTCCATGCCGTGCGTCTCTACGACGCAGCACTGCAGCGGTCTGCAGAGATTTCTAGCGAGCGCTGGCTGGCCGCTCGTGCTGCTCGCTCCCGGCCTTTTCGCAGAGTGATCGCCGATCGAGGAGAGACGTCAGCATTGCTGGATCGGGGGAACGTCAGCACTGCTGTGCGTGGCGAGCGCGGTCGGCGCCAGGTGCCAGGGCCGAACCGTCGCGCACCTCGCAGCAGTCCGTCGACGTACCACCAATGTAATGTGCCGTGACTGTTGGTCTGTGTGGACAGGACGGCACACAGCTGGCTGGCGCGAGACGGCCGGCCGACATGCATGGCGGACGTTTACGTACGTGCCACCACGGAGCGCTGCATCGATGCCACAGAGAGATATGATAGGGCTTCACATGCCAGCCTTGCTCGCTCCGTCCGAACTGCATGCCGGCAACGCTGCCCGAGCAACGGGGCCTCTCCCCGAGGACGCCCCATCCGCGTCGACGTCGGAGCGTTTCGCGAGCTAGCGACACGGCCACCCACAGTTACACTACTTTACTTTTTCTGAAGTTGGCTCCGTCGTTTCGTGCGGGTTTTAATATTACGCAGTAGTAGTACGTGCCGCTTCTTTTTTTGAAGCTCAGTACGTAGCGCTCGGCGTGTGAGCGTTGTAACAACCCGCACTGGATGGGGTTAAGAGCCTCTTTGATTCACATGATTGTCAAGATAGAGGAATAGAAAAAATGCAGGAATAGGATGGCATGTCCCATAGTATCCTACAGGATTTGAAAGAATGTTTGATAGTGCAGGAAAATCAAAGGAATTCTACAAAGAGGTTTGAGTGGATGGAATTTCTCCTCCAAAATGTAGTACAAATGAATCCTATGAAAAAATGCCTAAGGATGTGAATCCTACGAATCAAACGAGCATCACAGGAAAAATTTCTACAGGTTCAAATCCTCCAAAAATCCTATGCAATGTCTTTGAATCAAAGAAGCCCTCAAAAATGCTACACCCACGAAAGCTTTGTACGTAAACCTACGTAATTAAAACTGCCCCCTGAATTTCAGGATGGGCCAGTAATGCTAGACGTACGTAA
>NC_041383.1:579074524-579090044 GCF_002162155.2 Triticum dicoccoides | reverse complement strand
TTATTAGACAGGTTACGTAGGATTAAGTAGATGAGTTACGTAGGTGTAGCAATTTCGGTCTTCAATTATGAAAACCAATAAAAACCCGCAAACTAATTAAGGCAGCCTTTTTTTAAGTAAGTCACAACGTAGGTGCAGCAAGTCGTTTGATGATCGTTTCCTGTGTGCGGGTGGGGCCGATCGGGACCTTATCCGGCTACGACGTCGCCGAGAAAACGACGCGCTGCCATGCCATATTATCGGCCATTATCAGTGTAGCTGACCCGCCCCTAGATTAGATGCCTGCAATATACTACTAACGGGATAATCAATTATTGATCGATCGATCCTACTCTTGCGCGGAGACTCCCAACCTCCTGCCCCGATTAGATAGAAATTTAAAATCGAGCTGGCGCTCTCCATCAACTTTTGGTTCGGGACCTCTACTAGCTAGCACGTACGAGATTAAAAAAAAAGAGATTGTAGACTACAGAAGCTATACTTCCCATAATTGAGTCTACTTCTGTTCTATATTATTAGTGGTCAATTATGTCAGTGCATGCTCACTGCAGTAGGGCCACGGTGTCGTTTATAACTTTATTTTGGAGAAAGAAATCTAAGAAACAACCTGTTATTGGATGATTATAGGAGGATAGTTGTATCCTCAGCCCATCAGGGTGAGTTTGATATAATGGAGGATCGGGATGATTGTAACTGAGTTGGTTTGGTACAATGGAAGACGATGTGTCCGTTGATAACGAGATGCAGGGTGTACATTCATAGGGTAATATGGTAAGGATATGTGCGTCGGTGTTGTTTCTAACAAAAAATTATGAGTAATTTTGTCACATCATAAAGGTGTAACGCTCAACAAAAAGCAATTTCTTTACCATTTATGCTCATGTATGATGAGAACGGGATGGCCGGCGAAGGCAAGCATTTCTTCTCTGTTCTGCAACTTCGCGCACAAACAGCAGTACAGCCCACTGCAAAAAGCTTAGACTACCCATACTCGAAAGGAAGAAATAAAATACGCACGCCGACACCTGACCAACCAACCTAGCCTTTTCCCCTGAAATTTGCCACGCCATGAACGAACACCCACCCGCTCTCCTTCCGTCAGGATCGCATGCCTTCGCTACTACGGTTTGCTTTTGCTACGCATGCCAAAAAGGAGGGCCCGAAACGAGACAAACAATTGCTAGTGATGATCTCGCTTCAGGCCTATACTGCGGCGCATATTTGCTAGACCAGCAGCGGGCGATCGAGCCATGCCGATGCCATGCATGCTCTCCGGTCAGTCCTCGAAGCCGGTCCTCTTCCAGACGGCGTCCCGGACGCGGCTGAGGTCGCGCCCCTTGAGCGTCCTGCCGATCCCCTCGTGCACCGACAGGGACGCGGCGCGGCCGCGCCACGCCAGCTCGTGCGGCGGCACCACCGAGCCGCTCCGGCAGCCGGCGCCCACCTTGCCGTAGTCGTCGTCATCGTCGCCGTAGAGCTCCCACTCGCCGGCGTGGTGGTCCCTGTACTCGACCCCCAGGATCTTCTGCCAGTCCGGGATGCTCATCGGCAGCGACCCGGGCACGGCGCCGGCGCCCGCGGTGGCATGGTCCAGCGGCTTCTTCCGGCCGCTGGCGCGGGCGGACGACGGGATCGTGCGAGCGCGCGCGAGGTCCGCGGGGCCGGAGTCCGCCGCGCCGAACGACCCCCAGACGTCCGACTCGTCGAACTCGTCCGCCGCGCTGCCGGGGCTGCCCCGCGACGCCGCGCTCCGGGACGGCGTGAACATCCGGTACGCGTGCTTCGCGGCCGCCGACCTCGCGCTCCCGGCCATGGCGCTCTCGTTTGTGCCTCGCGCTTACCGTGACGCCTCAACCACCGGTCTTTGGCGGAGGGAAGGGTGCGGGGTTGTGAGGAGGGCAATGGTTTTGGAGTTTGTGTGGGTTGGATCGCCAGGTTGGATTTTATAGGAGCATGGCCTAGTGTGCGGGTCCGCGCAGCAGTGAGAGAGGGACCGGAAGCAGATAAGACTTGTGCTTAGAATGACGGTTCTAGCCTCGCGTGCCTTCCGCAGGGTGCACCGTAGCGTGGCTGTGCCATACGCTCACACTTGTCCGGCATGATGGTTGTACACACATTTTCCCCGCAAGTACAATATGACCTTTTTTAGGGGACAATAAGACCTTTTAATTGCATTTCTCCAAGGCCTCGGTTTGGAGGATTTTCATGAGAAAAACATAATGAATATGACCCAAAGGAAAGTTTCCTCTATATGCATTTGATTTGTAGGAAACATATACCATCTCCGTACCAAATTACTTGTCATGGAATGGACTAAAACAATTAAGAAAATTATCATGAGTGTGGCAATTTTAGTAAACTTGTGAACATTGTGTGGTATATTTAGAATGTTTCGTTATACCATGTACTCATATCAAATCGCCTCTAAAAGGGCTCACCCGACGGGTCGATGACACATGCCACGTGGAATATAGAGGCAGAAGCTAAGACGGACTTACAAGGTGTAGGTGGACATGGATGATCGAAGGGCCGACATAAACCTCTGCCTCAAACACCGCCCGGTAACGTCAATCTTTGACGCACTTGACATCTTGCACAATGCCAATGAATGATCATGCTGCCACTAACCTTGACATAGCTCGTGTCGCCAATATTACGGAATTGTGTGCCAACTCGATTCGTCGCTCCAAAACAGATCCATCTCGTAGTACCGAGCGAGCAATATTTTTTTAGGCTGCACTAGCAAATCTGTGGCAGTGTTTTTCGAGCTAAAACACACAAGCAAATGAACAAAATATGTACACACCAACTGTTGGGGATGTTCCCCATGACTAAGACCCGGCAAGAGCCTTAACCCGACTAGGAGCACAGAGGCTTCATGAGTCAACGTGTTTCCCGGTCATGAAGGAGACAAGAAGGCCCAAAGGCCCAGGATCACATCCAACAAGACGTCGACTCATGAATAAGCTACTAACATGCTGGCTTGACTAGAAGGCCCGAGAGGCGACTGATTTCCTAACTTGGGAGATACGATTAATAAGAGTTAGAATAGGATAGGGGTTGAGAGTACGACACCGAATCTCCTGTAAACCTAGGTGTCGGTGTCAAAACCGGCAGACCTCGGGGTAGGGGATCCTGAGCTGTAGATCTTGGATCAATGGGGAACAAGGGATGATGAACACGGTGTTTACCCAGGTTCGGGCCCTCTTGAAGAGGTAATACCCTACGTCCTGCTTGATTATATTGGATGTGTATATGGTTACAGAGTGGATCTACATTGAGATCCGCATGAGCTAAACCCTAAGGCGATGCGGTGATGTATGTAGCTCTAACCCTAAGACTACAACCCTCGGTTTATATAGACACCGATAGGGTTAGGGTTACATGGGATCGATTACAATGAGAGGCAGAGAAATCCTGCCTATCCTTGACTTGGAGGGCACACCACAACTTCATGGATCTTCTGTCGTTATACGGCTTCACCAGTCCGGCCCACATCCAATGGGTCGGCGCCCCGAGGACCCCTTAGTCCATAACTCCCTCAGTAGCCCCCCGAACTAGCCTCCAACGCTAGGGATTTTCTTCTGGAATCTTCATATCATTGGTTTGCGAGACGAGTTCTTCCATTCCTTTAATCGGTTTGGAGTTGTATCAATCCCATCGAACACTATCCGGAACCCAGACTAATATCGTGCTCGGGCCCGGACAGTTTCAAGAATCCGGCATCTGAAGACATCTCGAGATTGAGGTGGGACCATCAGAGTTTAATGCCATACCTCAGGGCAAGGACTTCGTGCACCTTTTTAGAAGGCGTGCGGCCCAATGCCATCTTTCCACGAGCCCATCCTTCCAGCTTCAGGGTGAGACGCCTATTTATAGATCCAAAGGCGCAGGGGACAGTTTACCTCCCCCTTTCACAAGGAACAACACCAAAGAAATTCTCAGGCGCCATGGCCGACCTCCTAGGTTTATCCTCGCGCCCACATGGCCCACTCCCGGGTGATTGGTTGGGCTGTTCAGTTTCACACCTTCAGCTGAGTCGCTTGCGGACATAGGGATACCTCCCTAAAGCAGAGTTGGTTCCCGTCCGCGTCGGTCTTATCTCCGTCGATGGCCACGCCCTCACCAAAAACTCCCCCGCTTCGGGTAAGGAGGAGAGGGTATGTCTTGTGCCCTTCCTTCTAAGAGGTTTGGGCTTTCCCATCCATCCCTTTTTACGGGGTTTGTTAGAGTTCTCTAGGATCCAGCTCCACAACCTCACCCCGGGGTCCATATTGCACATTTATGGCTTTGTGGCCCTTTGCGAGATATTTTTGAGTTGCGAGGCCCACTTCAACTTGTGGAGGAAGTATTTCTGTCTCGTCCCTCACCTTTGGGGAGGATCCATATTCGAGGTGGGCGGCACCGAAGTATGGCGGATAGCCGGGACAGGGTACCCAATTGGAACTCCATGAAAAGATCCCAAAGAATGGACCTCGGAGTGGTTTTATATTGAAGACGTTTCCCTCACCGATCAAATTTGGCAAGGGTTTCCCAAATACTCAAATGACCCGCCTATAAATTGGTTCAACTGGCGGCCCAGAGGCCCTTCTCAACAGGACATTGAAGAGGTGCTTTCGTTGGCGGCCAAAGTCAGGCTGCTAACTAGCAGTAATGTGACCATGATCAAAGTGACAGCCATTGCCATTACCCGATGCGTGCAACCCCTCTAGCAAAGGAGTCATCCTTTATGGTGCTGTAATGGGACTAGCGATGCAACCCGCTACAAGCGACAAGGGCCAGACGATAATGCGACTCTAGCCAAAATATTGGCTGATGTCTTCAAGGGAGAGGAGACATATTTCGCTCAAATGAGTATCCAGGAAGGTTGCTCTGGATACAATCCGGCGGACTGGGTAAGCCACAATCCATTGTCTTGAGCTCATGGATTACGCCCGAACTCTGACTGGATGTATTTGAACAGCGATGGAGCTGTCAAGTTGAGTACATTAATTGCCCTCCTCCTCAACTGGAGGATCATTCCCGTGATGACGATCCGGGGTATCATGACAACCCAGAAACGTCGATCAATTTTGAAGACGAGGTGTTTTATCAGGAGAGCCTTGACGGCGCCAAGGTCGTTCTGACAGCCGATCACACCGGGGCTCTTTCCTCTTCCACAGTAAGTGAAAATAGGATCCTCTCCCGAACAGGGCGCTCATCTCGCGCTATTCCCAACGTGCTGACTTATGCTCCTAAGGGTCGCCGCACTACACGTCAGACCGTCTTGGGAGGAGTGTAGACCGCGCCAACTTCGGCCCTTAATGGGAGATCAAAGCGGAAGGCCTCCGCTGAAGCGGAAGCACCCGCCCCCCTCGGCCCATAGGTGATGTATTTTGGAATCACAACGAGGGTTGCTTTTAATACCCTTTTATTAAAGCTTGCTTAATTTTGTAGAAGAAGAATGCCACTGCATTGATACGTCTCCAACGTATCTATAATTTTTGATTGTTCCATGCTGTTATATTATCATTCTTGGATGTTTCACAATGATTTTATAATCATTTAATATCATTTTTTGGTACTAACCTATTGACATAGTGCCCAGTGCCAGTTGCTATTTTCTGCTTGTTTTTTACATTGCAGGAAATCAATACCAAACGGAGTCCAAATGTAGCGAAACTTTTTGTGATTTTTTTCTGGAGCAGAAGACACCTATTGGGCCAAAGAAGTACCAGAGGGGTGCTCCAAGGGGAGCACAACCCACCAGGGCATGCCTGGGCATTGGAGCACAACCCACTAGGGCGCGTCTCGGGGCCCAGTCGCGCCCAGGTGGGTTGTGCCCACCTCGGTGGCCTCCCGCACCATCTCTTTGCTCTATAAATACCCCAATATTCTAGAAACCCTAGGGGAGTCAACGAAAATCAATTCCAACCGCTGCAAGTTCCAGAAACACCAGATCCAATCTAGACACCATCACGGAGGGGTTCATCATCCTCATTGGTTTCTCTCGGATGATGCGTGAGTAGTTCATTGTAGACCTACGGGTCCGTAGTTAGTAGCTAGATGGCTTCCTCTCTCTCGTTTGATTCTCAATACAATCGTCTCTTGGAGATCCATATGATGTAACTCTTTTTGCGGTGTGTTTGTTGGGATTCGATGAACTTTGAGTTTATGATCAGATCTATGTTTTTATCCATGAAAGTTATTTGAGTCTTCTTTGATCTCTTATATGCATGATTGCTTATAGCCACGTATTTCTTATCGGATATTTCGGTTTTGTTTGGCCAACTTGATCTATTTATGTTGCAATGGGAAGAGGTGCTTTGTAATGGGTTCGATCTTACGGTGCTTGATCCCAGTGACAGAAGGGGAACCGACACGTATGTATCGTTGCTATTAAGGATAACAAGATGGGGTCTATTTCTACATAAATAGATCTTGTCTACATCATGTCGTCATTCTTATTGCATTACTCCGCTTTTCTATGAACCTAATACACTAGATGCATGATGGATAACGGTCGATGTGTGGAGTAATAGTAGTAGATGCAGGCAGGAGTCAGTCTACTAATCTTGGACGTGATGCCTATATAATGATCATTGCCTGGATATCGTCATGGGTATTTGAAGTTCTATCAATTTCCCAACAGTAATTTGTTTATCCACCGATTGCTATTTTTCTCGAGAGAAGCCACTAGTGAAACCTACGGCCCCGGGTCTCTTCTTTAATATATTTGCCTTCACGAACTATTTTTATTTGCTTTTATTTTCACATCTATTAAACCAAAAATACCAAAATACTTTGTTGCACTTTATTTTATTTGCGATCTATTTATCCTATCTATTACGACTTTCTCCCGTCCACTTGCCAATTTTTGGCGCCGTTACCCGAAAGGGATTGACAACCCTTTAACACGTCGGGTTGCAAGTATTTGTTATTTGTGTGCAGGAGCTGTTTACGTTGTGTTGCGTGGTTCTCCTACTGGTTCGATAACCTTGGTCTCATCACTGAGGGAAATACCTACCGTCGCTGTGCTGCATCATACCTTCCTCTTTGGGGAAATACCGACGTAATTCTAGCAGACATCAAAAGGAATTTCTAGCGCCATTGCCGGGGAGACATCATAAACATCAACCAGGTTCCTAATCACAAATCTCATCTCCTTGCAATTTACATTATTTGCCATTTGTCTCTCGTTTTACTCTCCCCCACTTCACAAAAATTGTCATTTTATTCGCCCTCTTTTTCGTTCGCCGTCTTCTCGTCAGATCCGTTTTTGTGTGCAATCTTACTGACCACTTTTTGTCGTCATGGATAGTCCTTCCTCTATTGTGTACACTCCCGAGAGCGAGGTTCTTAACTTTAAACAAAGGGGAGGGGAGAATTTAAAAGATGTTTGGTATAGGATTTGCAATGCTCATAATAGATCTATCCGTAAACAATCTATCGTTGTTCTTCTTCGCTGTTTTTATGTGGGCATCACCACTTGGTATAGATTCGTCCTAGATATGATTACCGGCGAAAACTTCTTGATGTGTCCCTCTCTTGATGCTTTTAATTCTATGGGAAATTTAGTGGGTTCACCACCGCTTATGATCAATGAAACAACTTTGACTCTCGAGCATGTTATGGAAATACTAGATGCAACTGAAAAGAAAATGCTTACCGAAGAACATACTGAAAACTTGGATAGAAAGATGCATAATTTTGCTACTAAAATTGGGTCAAAAGCGGGAGAAGTTTTTAAGTTGTTAAAGGATAAGGGGACTGTGATTCATGAAATAATTGAAGGAAGCCCATCTAGGATTGATAAACTGGAAGAAATATTTACTAATTTAACTACGGCTTTTGCTTCCGCCAAAACTCCCGTAAAAATTGGCAATACTACTCAAGTTACTAAAACAAGGTTGCAACTTCTAGTAATGATAAAGGAGATCTTAAGATGATTAGTATCGATCCCAATTTTATTGAAGTGATAAGAGTCCCTATTTGCAAGAATGATTTTTTCAATCTCGTGCCTAGAATTATTGTAGTTGAGAATTTATATGCTAAATCCTTGAAAACTTCTAAGTCTTTGATTGAAGAGGTGGAGAACAAAGATGACAACACTTAGATCCTTCGCATTATGCCTAGCTAGGGGCGTAAAATGATAGCACTCGTTGGGAGGCAACCAAACTTGTATCTTTTTGCCTTTTGGTTTTCTTGCTGTTTTCAATAAAATACCCAATTATGCCTGTGATTAGATGTGTTTTTGTGGTTTAAATTACTGTTTGTGCCAAGCAAAGCCTTTGGGATGATTTGGGTGAGAGTTGATTTGATCTTGCTGAAAAACAGAAACTTTTGCGCTCACGAAAAAATTCCCATTTTTAACAGAAGAGTGATTTTGAGTTGATTCTTTTTGAAGAAGATTAATAAACAAATTTCTCACATTGTCCTAATTTTTCAGAATTTTGGAATGACAAAAGTATTCGAAGTATCCACATTGCTACAGTCTATTCTATTTTTGACAGGTTCTCTTTTCTTTACGTTGTGTGCTTGTTTTGATGATTCTATGGTTTTCTTTGAAGAGTTTTTGCCATAGAAAAATCGAACTACAGTAGATATAATGCAATAATAAAATATGAATGGTTTTGCAACAGTACTTATAGTAGTGGTTTGCTTTCTTATACTAACGGATCTCACAAAGGTTTTGTTTAGTTTTGTGTGATTGAAGTTTTCAAGTTTTGGGTGATATTATGATGGATGAAGGATTAAGGATTAGAAAAGCTAAGCTTGGGGATGTCAGAGGCACCCCAAGATAATATTCAAGAAGTATCAAGCAACTAAGCTTGGGGATGCCCCCCGAGTGGCATCCCCTCTTTCTTCTAAGGACCATCGGTATTTTACTTGGAACTATATTTTTATTCGCCACATATTATGAGTTTTGCTTGGAATGTTTTGTGTGATATGAGTCTTTGCTTGTTCTGCCTTTTATTGTAAGTCTTGAATCCTTGCTGGACACACCTTTTTGAGAGAGCCAAAAATTATGCTATGCTTGCTCCTATGCTTCACTTAAATTTTTAGAGCCATGGAATTGCTCTAGTGCTTCACTTGTATCCTTTTGAGCATGGTGTTCTTTGTTATTTTTGAAGAAATGCTCTCATGCTTCACTTAGATTTATTTGGGAGTTAGTAATTTTTTTAATAAATTGTCTCTTGCTTCACTTAGATTATTGCGATAATTGGTTTTATGCCCCTAGTTGTGTCCCACTCGATAGGATTGCCCCTAATTTCCAAAAGCAGTGGTTTTGTCCAACCCACTTTGGTCGTCTTGTGCTTTTGCCTTTTGACCGTTTGACCATCACTTTGAAAACTTCATAGCTAATTCATACTAAATCAGAAAAATGCAAATAAGATACCAAAATGTTCGGAAAAACATCATCTGTATGCCAATGTCACTTGCATTCATGACGAAAGAGTTGGTAAGTGCCCATCCAAGTGTGAGCTCTTATCACACCACCATGAACAACAAAATATTAAAAAGTTTAAAAAAATCCAAAAAAAATTGGTTTCAAAGAATCACAAATGTTTTCATCAGGGAATAACATTTGTGGAAGTCATGGCAAAAAAACAATCAACACTCCAAAATAGATTGTTTTTTGCCATGACTTCCACAAATGTCGTTCCCTGATTAAACTTGGCAAGCACTTAAAACATTTTTTATTCTTTGACACCATTTTCTGGATTTTTTTGAACTTTTTAAGATTTTATTGTTCATGGTGCTGTGATAAGAGCTAAAACTCGGATGGGCACTTACCAACACTTTTGTCATGAATGCAAGTGACATTGTCATACAGGTGATGTTTTTTCAAACATTTTGGTATCTTATTTGCATTTTTTTGATTTAGTATGAATTAGTTATGAAGTTTTCAAAATGAAGGTCAAAGGGCAAAAGGACAAGACGACCAAAGTGGGTTCGACAGAACGGCTGGGTTTTGGAAATTAGGGACAATCCTGTCGAGTGGGACACAACTAGGGGCATAAAACCAATTATCCCTAGATTATTTTGAGAGAAAGAAATACTATGCTCATGTTCTTCACTTATATTTATTTGAGCTTATTAAAAGCAACATATGAAACTAGTCCTAAAATGATAGATATCCAAGGAGGATATAATCAAAACTTTCATGAAGATCATTGGAAAAAATAAACTTGGTTCTTTGTAATGATTTTGAGATATGACGATATGATATGTGAGTCATGTTGATGAGTAATTATGCTTTAGTAAGAATATTAGTGTTAATGTTTGTGATTCCCTATGCAAGCACGAAAGTCAATAGTTATGCAATGAAAATTACATCCTACTTGTGGTTCATTATTTGGTGTTAGTTATGCTTAATCCTCGCTTATGAGATTTTTTGTTTCTTGGTTGGATGCTTCTCAATCTTTTTGCTAGCCTTCATTTGCACTAAGTATGATCACTACTTGTGCATCCAAAACCCTTTAAACAAGTTTTGCTATATGAGTCCACTATACCTACCTATATGCAGTATTTCCGTGCCATTCTAAGCAAAATTGTATGTGCCATATCTAATTTTGAAAATAAATTTCTCTTTTGCGTGATCGTACCGCTCGCGAGGCGGTGAGAGGTGGCCGATATTTTCCATGCTAAATGTGTTATTCTCATGATGAGTGTTTATTCACTTGTCATTGCACGAGAGTACGACAAAGGTATTAGGGATGCCCAATCCCGAAATGAAAAATGTATTTACTTTATGTTGTTAAATAATAAATTCCTTGGAAATTGTTGGTATGGAGGGCACCCATAGATACGATTAGCCATGGAAACTGAAAGTATGGTGGAAAAAAGGAATAAACTTTGTTTTCTATTTGGGAACCGCCTATGATATATCTAGCATGGAAAGTGTTGGGAACTCTAAGTCGGTTTCAATGGTGGGAAAGTATGCCTCCTAAATGAAGAAAATATGCCCTAGAGGCAATAATAAAGTTGTTATTTTATATTTCCTTATTCATGATAAGTGTTTATTATTCATTCTAGAATTGTATTAATCGGAAACTTGATACATGTGTGAATACATAGATAAAACACCTTGTCCCTAGTATGCCTCTACTTAACTAGCTCGTTGATCAAAGATGGTTAAGTTTCCTAGCCATGGACAAGTGTTGTCATTTGATGAATGGGACCACATCATTATGAGAATGATGTGATGGACAAGACCCATCCGTTAGCTTAGCATAATGATCGTTTAGTTTTATTGCTACTGCTTTCTTCATGTCAAATACATATTCCTCCGACTATGAGATTATGCAACTCCCGGACACCGGAGGAATGCCTTATGTGCTATCAAACATCACAACGTAACTAGGTGATTATAAAGATGCTCTACAGGTATCTCCGAAGGTGTTTGTTGGGTTGGCATAGATCGAGATTAGGATTTGTCACTCCGAGTGTCGGAGAGGAATCTCTGGGCCCTCTGGGTAATGCACACCATATGAAGCCTTGCAAGCAATGTTACTAATGAGTTAGTTACAGGATGATGCATGACGGAATGAGTAAAGAGACTTGCCGGTAACAAGATTGAACTAGGTATGAAGATACCGACGATCAAATCTCGAGCAAGTAACATATCGGTATGACAAAGGGAATAACGTATGTTGACATAGCGGTTCGACTAATGAAGATCTTCGTAGAATATATGGGAACTAATATGAGCATCCAAGTTCCGCTTTTGGTAATTCACCGGAGAGGTGTCTCAGTCATGTCTACATAGTTCTCGAACCCGTAGGGTCCGCACGCTTAACGTTCGATGACGATATGTATTATATGAGTTATGTGTTTTGGTGACCTAAGGTTGTTCGGAGTCTCGGATGAGATCACGGACATGACAAGGAGTCCCGAAATGGTTGTGAGGTAAATATTGATATATTGGAAGGTAGTATTCGGACACCGGAAGGGTTCCGAAATGTATCGGATACATATCGGAGTACCGTAGGGTTACTGGAACCCCCCGGGGAAAGATATGGGCCATAGGAGGGAGGCACACCAGCCCACAAAGGGGTGGCGCGCCCCCCACCAGGGAGGAGTCCGAATTGGACAAGGGGAGGGGCCGGCGCCCCCCTTTCCTTCTCCTTCCCCCTTTCCCCCTCCGGTAAAAGGAAGGGGGGGGACGAATCCTACTAGGACCCCAAGTAGGACTCATCCTACTTGGGGGCATGCCTAGGGCCAGCCTCCTCTCCCTTACTCCTTTATATACGGGGGGGGGGGTCTAGAACACACATCCATTGTTCCAAGACGTGTGTGGCGCCCCCCTCCGGTCATATTCTCGTGGTGCTTAGGCGAAGCCCTGCGCGGATCACATCACCATCACTGTGACCACACCATCATGCTGACGGAACTCATCTACTTTACGACCCTCTACTGGATCAAGATCTCGAGGGCCGTCATCGCACTGAATGTGTGTAGAACTCGGAGGTGCCGTATGTTCGGTACTCGATCGGTCGGAACAAGAAGACGTTTTACTACATCAACCGCATTAAGAAAACGCTTCCGCTTTCGGTCTACGAGGGTACCTGGACACACTCTCCCCCTCTCATTGCTATGCATCTCCTAGATAGATCTTGCATGAGCATAGGATTTTTTTTGAAATTGCATGGTACATTTACCAATAGTGGCATCCGAGCTAGGTCTATGCGTAGATGATATGCACGAGTAGAACGCAAAGAGTTGTGGGCGGTGATTGTCATACTGCTTACCACCAATGTCTTATTTTGGTTCGGCAATATTGTTGGATGAAGCGGCCCGGACCAACCTTCCATGTTCATGAGACCGGTTCCACCGAAAGACATGCAACTAGTTTTGCATAAAGGTGGCTGGCGGGTGTCTGTTTCTTGAACTTTAGTTGAGTCAAATTTGATTGCGACCGGTCCTTGTGAAGGTTAAAACTGAAGGAAATATGCCCTAGAGGCAATAATAAAGTTATTATTTATTTCCTTATTTCATGATAAATGTTTATTATTCATGCTAGAATTGTATTAACCGGAAACTTAGTACATGTGTGAATACATAGACAAAACATAGTGTCCCTAGTATGCCTCTACTTGACTAGCTCGTTAATCAAAGATGGTTATGTTTCCTAACCATAGACATGTGTTTTCATTTGATGAACGGGATCACATGATTAGGAGAATGGTGTGATGGACATGACCCATCCTTTAGCTAAGCATTATGATCGTTACAGCTTCATTGCTACTGCTTTCTTCATGACTTATACATGCTCCTCAGACTATGAGATTATGCAACTCCCGAATACCGGAGGAACACCTTGTGTGCTATCAAATGTCACAACGTAACTGGGTGATTATAAAGATGCTCTACAGGTGTCGCCGAAGGTGTTTGTACGGTTGGCATAGATCGAGATTAGGATTTGTCACTCCGTGTATCAGAGAGGTATCTCTGGGCCCTCTCGGTAATGCTCATCACTATAAGCCTTTCAAGCAATATGACTAATGAGTTAGTTGCGGATGAAGCATTACGGAACGAGTAAAGAGACTTGCCGGTAATGATATTGAACTAGGTATGATGATACCGACGATCGAATCTCGGGCAAGTAACATACCAATGACAAAGGGAACAACGTATGTTGTTCTGCGGTTTGACGGATAAAGATCTTCGTAGAATATGTAGAGCCAATATGAGCATCCAGGTTCTGCTATTGGTTATTGACCGGAGATGTGTCTTGGTCATGTCTACATAGTTCTCGAACCCGTAGGGTCCGCACGCTTAACGTTCAATAACGATTTGTATTATGAGTTATGTGATTTGATGACCGAAGTTTGTTTGGAGTCCTGGATGATATCACGGATGTGACGAGGAGTCTCGAAATGGTCGAGACGTAAAGATCGATATATTGGAAGGCTATATTCGGACATCAGAAAGGTTTCGAGTGATTCGGGTATTTTTCGGAGTACCGCAGAGAGAGGGAGCAAATGATGGAACAATTGTTTCATTGATTGAAGATTGGGGTATTTATACCCTCATTACAAGGCAATTACAAAGGAGGCATTGCCAAAACATGGCCACCGACTTAGCATGGATTTACAATTAATTAATCTAATCAATTAATTCCTAACACTCCCCCTAATCAATGCTTGTCTTTGTGAATATGCATCATCTTGATAAAGACTCCTCCTAGTATGTATTTGCTTTGAACGTTCATCATCTTCATCTTGGAAAAGGCTCCTCCAAAAACCCTGTGGGAAAAATATGAGGAGAATTGTATTTGATATGTTGCTAAAACTCCTTTAAACCCAGTGGAAAAAATAAGGAGAAAATGAGGCAACATATAATGATTATGTCTCTTGATAACTCATTTGAGAAACACCTTTGTAGAAGGATAAAACTCATATGTGAGTTTAGAGAACAATAAATATGTCTTGAGTACTTTCTTTAAAAAACCCGATATTGAAAATTAAAAGTATGACATATGATCTTTGAGAAGATACTGCCTCATTAAAAACAGTTATGAGAAACTTTGAGAGAAAACTCATAAGGGAAAAGAGTGCAATTATATATGCCATTGAAAACTCCTTTAAAACCCAGTGGAAAAAATATAAGGAGAAATGATATGACATATACGGGCACTTGTGTTTATATTGTCTCATTAAAAACCTTTATGAGAAACCATTAGGGAAAAACTCATGAAGGGAAAAAGAGTACAATATATGCAATCTTAGGATTGTTAATATATGCAATCATATAGATTTGGGAGATTACCCCCCTGAACTTTGGAAACCTGGAGAATGTGTAATACAAATTCCATTTATATGATCATGATATTATGAATAATCTATAGGATTTTCAAAGTATATTGTTTGCATATTGTTTCCTCACTTTTCTATAATTCATGAAGATAAGTAATTTTCGAGCAATGTACTTTATGATGTTGCTCTTCATATAACCTGTACGTATTGAGTAACACAAGTGGTAGAATCTTGATAAAATCAAGTTATGCGATTTTGATGAATCTCAACCACATGGTTATGAGTGTGGTTAATCATTCTACTAAGCCATGCATACTTTGCAATATTTTTAGATAAAGCAATTATGTTAGAATGATGAGTGGAAATAGCTGTTAAAGTCTATTTAGATGACTTTCGTGAGAAGACTTTCCAATGAATTCAGTCATTGATATGGCATTGCTGGGATCAAATAAAGAGCCAATATCACTAACACTACTGGAATCAGCTACTTTGCCATCTGCAAGTTCTTTGCCGTCCGCTAGCGGACGGCAAAGAAGCTCTTTGCCATCAGCTTCCAAAAAGCGGACGGCAAAGAACTGGCTGATGGCAAAGACCAAGTTTGCCATCAGCCAGTTCTTTGCCGTCTGCTAGCGGACGACAAAGATTCTTTGCAGTCGGCTAGCGGACGGCAAAGAGGGAGGGGCCCCACTGACGAGCTGCAAAAAAAACCTAACGGGCCCGCTCTTTGTCGTCCGCTAGCGGACGGCAAAGAGCAAGAAGGCGGACGACAAAGGGTGGCT
>NC_041383.1:579043778-579073250 GCF_002162155.2 Triticum dicoccoides | reverse complement strand
CACGGCATTACCCCGACATCGACACGACACCCCGACCCCCCGACCCCGAAACAGCACCCCGACCCCGACACCGACAGGACACCCCGACCACCGACACCTCCCGAAAAGGTGTTCTTTGGCCTTCCAGAGGCCGACGGGGTCATATATTTGTGAATTATTAGTTAGGTCATATATTTTTCGATTTTGTTATGAAAAACATCATATATAATTGTGTTGATCGTGTAGTTTTAAATGTGCAGTTGTTTCATCACTGCGAGGTTTGGTGTTCGACGACCTCGCCGTGCGTTTGATGAGCTCTGCCCCTTCGTTCGTGGGTGAGCACAAATGACAAGTCCTCCTCCCCCATTAATTATTTGATCTATTCCGATGAAACTTGATAGCTAGCTATATATGTGTCTTGAATCATCAGTATGCGTAACCAATATGTGTCTCCCGTTCGAAAGCGTCATAGTTATAAATATGCATGCATTTGCATATTTATAACCTTGATTCTTTCGAATTGTCCAACACTATCCATGGACAGCCCGAGTATGTGTAGATTGGGTTCGTTTTCCCATATGCTTTGCTCCAGATCCGACGCATATATTTCGCCAGTGCCTCCCCTGTTATTCTCCGAGTACACATCCTCTCTGTTTATTGCAGAGACGTGTATTAGGAGAACAGCGGGGAGGTGCTGCCGAAATTTTGTGTCGGATCTGGAGCATAGCATGGGAAAATGAACCCAATCTACACATACACGGGTGGGATTAGGACCTATCATTACCTATTAGAGTGTAGGTTGCATGGACGTAATAAAATTGACAAAGTAGATCAACTGATGAATATATACATGGTGAATTACATATATAATTGTTGTGTGTCCAGTAGCTCTGAAAGTCAAGATGAGTGACCGTGCTTGGATGTATACCGGTCACACTGGTCAGAACAAATGGAGTGCTGAATGGTTCACAAAAACTAAGGGGTTTGTGCAAGCCACATTTGCAAATGGCCAAAAGAAAACCTGGTGCCCCTATTTCCGGTGCGGCAATTGGGAAAAGAAGACAGAGGCTAAAATGGGCAAACACCTGCAGAAGAGTGGTTTTACGCCCGATTATACGGTGTGGACATTTCATGGTGAGTCTGCCCAACGTGACCGAGCTGAGGTGGATCGTGATTGCACCGACGAGCATGGTACCGGGATGGAAAACATGGTGCAAGGCTATGACGATGCTCGGGATTCGGACGAGGAGATGGAGGAATCTGCAAAGGCCTTCAATGAAATGTTGGAGTCTTCGAAACGTCCGCTCCACGAGCACACTGAGCTTTGTCAGTTGGATGCCATCTCACAAGTAATGGCTCTAAAGGCTCAGTTCAACTTGGGCAGAGAATGCTATGACGCAATTATGACAGTATTTGGACGCTTTCTACCCAAAGGCCATGTAATGCCTGCAGACCTGTACCAGTCGGACAAAATCCTCCGTGCACTGAAGATGCCCTATGAGAAGATACATGCCTATGAGAAAGGATGTGCCTTATTTAGGATTGACTATGCGGACTTGAGCTATTGTCCCATTTGCAAGTCTTCCAGGTATATTATGGTAGACAACGGTATGGGTGAGAAGACACAGACCAAAATCCCCATTAGTGTTCTTCGGTATATGCCAATCGTACCAAGACTTCAACGTCTTTTCATGGTCGAAGAGACGGCCAGACAGATGACATGGCACAAAACAGGCAAAAGAACCAAACTAGATGCAGATGGGAATCTGATGATGGTACACACATCGGATGGTGTTGCGTGGAAAAAGTTTGATGAATTACATGCAGACAAAGCGGCAGATCCGAGGCATCCTCGAGTCGGCATCAGCATGGATGGGTTCAGTGTGTTTGGTATGACGGCAGCCCAATACAGTTGTTGGCCCGTATTTGTCTTTCCACTCAATCTCCCCCCCGGACAGATTATGCAAAGAAAGAACATTTTCCTGACGTTGATAATTCCAGGACCCAACTATCCGGGCAAAAATATGAATGTGTACATGCAGCCGCTTAAGGACGAATTGCAAGAAGCCTGGGATAATGGGTTCAAGACATACGACGCCTTTAGCAAACGGAACTTCATAATGCGTGTCTGGTACATGTACTCGACGCATGACTTGCCGGCGTATGCGCTATTTGTTGGCTGGTGTGTGCATGGAAGGTTCCCGTGCCCCACATGCAAGGGAGCTCTTGAGTTTCGTTGGCTTCAGGCCGGTCGCAAGTTTTCTTGCTTCGACATGCATAGACAGTTCCTGGATCCTCGCCATAAGTTCAGGAAAGACAAGAAGAACTTCATCAGGAGTAGAGTTGTCAAAAACTCTGCACCACCTGCATTGACAGGCCAACAGACCCTGGATCAGTTAAACACTCTCGAGCCAGATCCACAACGTCCAGGGTACTTCAAGGGGTATAATACTAAGCACGCGTGGACTCACAAAACATGCTTATGGGATCTGCCTTACTTCAAAGACCTCCTTTGCCCACACAACATCGACATGATGCACACTGAGAAGAATATCGCCGAGGCACTTTTTGGTACATTGTTCGGCATAGATGGGAAGTCAAAGGATAATACTAAGGCTAGAGTCGATCTGGAGGCGCTATGTGATAGGCCGTTACAAAACATGAAAGAACCGAAAGGAAAGCAGAACTGGACGAAGCCAAAGGCATGGTTCAATCTTGGAAGGCCAGCTATGAGGGAAATTCTCTTGTGGGTGCAACAGCAGTTGATGTTCCCCGATGGGTATGCAGCGAATCTAAAGAGGGGAGCGAATCTTGATAAACTGAAGATATTTGGTCTCAAGAGTCATGATTGGCACATATGGATTGAGCGGGTAATGCCGGTGATGTTGCGTGGCTTCATCCCTGAGGATGAATGGCTAGTACTGGCAGAACTCAGCTATTTCTTCCGTGTACAATGCTGATGAGCCTAAAAAGGGTGGATCCAACCTCAGCCTATTCAAAGGGAATCTTGCACTAGCTAGTGTTTCACATCCAGTATCTTTGGATAACGAAGAATGGCGGACCATTTCGTTGTATATCTTCAACAACCTGATAGAAGTGCGGCCGTACATCGAGTAAGTTCTCGGTACATTGTTTCGCAACTTCTATTTCCTTTGAACTACTCTTATTCCTGGATATGTCATACAGTCGATACGTCGCCATATTCTCGTACGGAGCGGAGATCCAAAAGGATTCCGTCGAAGAGTATGAGCTTCTCGCAAAGCAAGGAGGTGGCTATCCCGGTTTCATCTCTTGGTTCAAACAAACGGTAATTTCTATTAGACAATTTCATTTCATTCGCTAATTTGTGCATAATGCAACAATCCTTTCATATTAAACTTGTAGGCTAATTCAGAGTCTATGGACGCCGAATTGAGACAAGTCGCTAATGGTTTTGACTATAAGGTCCGTTCATTTGACAAGTACGACATCAACGGGTATCGCTTTCGTACCTATGGCAAAGAGCTATCTATGGCCGACCGAAAGTCAACAAATTGTTGTGTATCTGCTATAGGCGAAGGAGGTACCGAGTATTATGGGAGAGTTGAAGCAATTTATGAACTTCTGTTCTATGGTGAAAACCCACTGAATGTCGTAGTCTTCAAATGTTATTGGTTTCAGCCGAAGGAGACTAGAAGGACTCATGAACATGTAGGGCTAGTTGAAATCAACCAAAGCACTCATTTAGATGTTCCTGATGTCTATATTATGGCTCAACAGGCGACCCAAGTATTCTATCTACCGTGGGCCTGCCAAACTAATCCAAATCTGAAAGGTTGGGATGTCGTTTATGAAGTGCTGCCACGTGCTAGACTTTCTCCCCCAAAGGAAGAGGATTATGAACCTCACATTAACCCAGACACATATGAAGGAGAATTCTTCCAAGAGGCACGTCTTTCCAAAAAGCGTTTCAAGAACCGCTATACTTCACCCCAAAACATTGAAGTAGACAGCGACAATGAATCTGACATCACCCCAGAGGAGGAACAGGAAGAGCCGGAACAAGAAGAGGTTACTGCTGCGGATGACCTGTCAATGCTTGACCAATTACGTCAAGGTGGCCTTGCACATGTTGATGCCAATGAACCCTATGAGCCCGTCATTGATTATAGTGATGATGATGATTATGCATTTATTGATGATACTGATCGAGATTATTAGTAGTGTCAGGTATTACATTTTTTATGTTGTACTTGATGATGATACACTTAAGTGATACACATATTATTATTTATGTCGGTCTTTTTTTATGTTGTACTAATTTGGTTTACTGTTTGTCATGGTAGGTGTTGAAAGATGGTGGGCGCTGGTCGGGAGCGTGGTCTAAGGTCTTCCATTCCAGACGCACCTCTCCACCGAGTGTTGCTGGACAGTATGGCCACACCGTCGGGCCCTTCTTCGTCGACCGCGGTGCCCAGCAGGGGACGAGGTAGGAAGAGAGGAGGTGGGGCACGTGGTCGTGGGAGAGGAGGTAGGGTGACTGCTACGGCGCCTTCCTCGCCGCCACCCCCAGCTGTTTCACCCGAGCACGTGACTGCTAGGGTGGACTCGTCCGAGGAGGAGGCTACACGGACTCTGGTCCACGAGCCTCCAGTCCACGGGTCTTGGGCCCACGAGCCTCGGGTCGACTGGCCTTCGGCCCACGAGAGTTCGGCCCACGTGACCCCGGAGGAGCACACGTCCGGATGGGGTACCTGGCCGGATCAGCCCGAGGAGCCGAGTGGCCATGCTGATGATGGCGGGGAGCCGACTGATCTTGAGGAGGAGGGGTGCACCGTCTACCAGCGTGGTGCTACACGGCTCTCGTCCGTGCCGGTGACCCGCGAGCAGAGGTGGTTGATTTTCCCTGATGGGGAGAGGTACGTAAGTGCATTTAATATTTTTGTACCTTGTGCATTCATGTTTTTTCAAATAACTAATGCATTGGCCTTGTCATGCTGCAGGGGTTGGGACCACCATCATAGTGTCCGCCGGCCCAACTCCGTCCTTGGAGTTCTTTGCCGGCAAAACTTCCCGGGGTTTGTCACGTTGCCTGGTGAGGGTCGGCTTCTAGAGCTTGGATTGAGCTGGGAGCACTACGTGGCTGCCCCGGCCCCGCCGGATGAGATTATCGACGGTGTTGTGTGCGACACGAGGGCAGACATGGTGATCAGAAAGTTCTGGGTAATTTCTCCTTTACACATTTAAAAATCTTCAACTAGCTAGTTATTAATTGTACTAATCAATATTGTCTCATTTGATTGCAGACATTCTACAGGTGTGAGGAGGGATACGAGGAGGACGCGGCACATGTTATCGAGAACGTCTACAAGCGCCTACTCCAGAACTTACGGCACGAGGCTCGGGTGCAGGCTGTTCGAGACTACTACGCCTTGCATGGTATCAAGAAGACCAAGCCGGCGTGCCGCGATAAGTTCCTGAGTAAGGAGCAGTACATGAAGGTAATTCTTAAGGCCTTCTCTACTTAAGTTCCTTCATTTAGTAATTCTTAGCCGTAGCACTCAAGTTTCTATTTGCTAACTTAGGCGCCTCCGAGATGGTGTGCGGATCGGATGGATTGTTGGGAGGTGTTGGTCGATGAGTGGTGCTCAAAACAATGGCTAGCCCTCCACAACGAGGCCAAGGACAAACGTGCCCAAATGGAAGGTGTGCCACACCATCAAGGCAGCTCCAACTTATATCAGTTCGGGCGCAACTGGGTATGTGGTTTGCTTCATGATTCATGCAATTCATTCATCATGCTAGCTTGAGCCCTTTAATTACTAATTTTCATTGTTTCTCTCTTTCAGGCACGCTACAATAAGGCGGATAAGGTGCCAGAGGTGTACGACCTGTATGCCATGGCCCACACTGCCTCTTTCAAGAAAGTCAAGGCTTTCTCTCAGTCTGACCTCGATGATGCAAACAACTTCACCAACATCTCCTCCCATAACAAGCTCGTGAGATATAGAGATGAGGGGAAGGCGAGGAAAGGGGAGGACTTTAACCCGAGCCAGGGTCCCATTGATCCAGAGCTGTTGATGATATCTGGTGGCGGGAGGTCCCATGGCTCCATAGCCATTGGAGATGGACTTATCCATTGTCCTAGCACTCTCCCGGAGATCAAGGCGCGCCAGTCGAGCTCCGCTCCTGAGATAAGGCCTCGTGAACGGCCAGTGCAACTCGCCATCAAGGTTAGTGATACGTACTCAGTTATCTTTCTCCATTACATTGTGTGCGCTTCCATCAATGATTACAAATGGTCATGTGAGTGGTGTTGCAGGCTGCTATATAGAGTGAGAGAGATAGAACGGAGAAACTTCTGGCGGAGGCGGCGGAGAGGCAGCGGGAGTTGGAGGAGAGGACGACAAAGATGATGGAGGAGGAGAGGGCACGGAATGACATGCATGCAAGGGCCATGTATGAGCTCCTTGTGGTAAGTTTCTTCTGCAGATTAGCCAAAACATTCATGTAGTGTTTGTCTCATTACTAACTAGTATGACTGAGTCGTCAAAACCAAATGTGCAGTCTGTGTGCGAGAAGACAGGTCAGACCGCTCCGCCGATGCCAGTGATTGCTCCTAGGACCATGGTGAGTTTTATTTGAATGGACATTACTTGCTAGTCTTAACATTTGAGTGTCATCATGCTAACAAGACATTGGAAATGATCTTTGGTGCAGCGTAACTCCAGACAAGCATCGCACGATCCTTCTCCAGCTACCGACACGAGCCACCCCGCTCCTACACCTCCTGGATCTTGGTAAGTTTATCTAGTGTTTTGCTTAACACATGCATAAAGACCTAGACTTAGCTTTATTTCCTCCAATGCTTACCATAATGACCTAGACTTAGCTTCTTCTCCTCCAAAATGACTTAATAAGCTTACTGACCTCCAAAACCATCCATTTTACCTAAGTTAGCTCTAAAACGATTTGTACTTAGCTTACTTATGTCAAAAATTGCATAATTATCTTAGTTAGCTCATAGACGATCCATTTTACCTAAGTTAGCTCTAAAATGACCCATTTTACCTAGGTTAGCTTATAAATGATCCAGTTCATCCAAGTTAGCTCAAAAATGACCCATTTTACCTAGATTAGCTCCTAAATGATCAATTTTACCTACATTAGCTTTAAAATGACCCATTTCACCTAGTTTAACTCCAAAATGACCCATCTTACCTAGGTTATCTCATAAACGATCCATTTCAACTAATTTAGCTCATAAACGACCCATTTCACCAAGTTAGCTAAAAACGATCCATTTCACCTAAATTAGCTCTTAAATGATCCATTTCACCTAAGTTAGCTCAAAAAGATCTATTTCAACTAAATTAGCTCATAAATGATCCATTTCACCTAAGTTAGCTAAAAAACGATCCATTTCAACTAAGTTAGCTCATGAATGATCCATTTCACCTAAGTTAGCTAAAAAATGATCCATTTCACCTTAGTTACCTCAAAAACGATCCATTTGACCTTAGTTAGCTCATAAACGACCCATTTCAACTAAGTTAGCTCATAAATGATCCATTTCACCTTAGCTAGCTCATAAACGACCCATTTCAACTTAGTTAGCTCATATATGATCCATTTCATGTAAGTTAGCTCATAAATGATATACTCTTCTTGTTCTAGTCTTCTTCTTGTTCTACTCTTCTTGTTCTAGTCTTCTTCTTGTTCTACTCTTCTTGTTCTAACTTTCTTATTTTTCATTTTGCAGATTTCATTCACTTGACGAAAGCTTGCATAGATGGAGTGCTCCTTATCCCTTTCTCTGTTTCTTTTGTATCGTTGAACTATGCATGTATCGTTGGATGAAACTGTTGTAATATATATGGTTGGATGCCTCTATGTTGAACTTGTTATGTATGATGGAACTATGCATGTAATATATATGGTTGGATGATGAAGTTATGTGTTGGATATCTTATATGTTTGCTCTGTATTGACCTTTTGAAATATATCTATATATGTCATATATATTTGTGATGAAAATTGTTGGATTTAATAAAAAACAGATAAAAGAGCCAATATGCAGGCTCTTTGCCGTCTGCCACCGACGGCAACGGGCTCTTTGCCGTCTGCCGCGGACGGCAAAGAAGACACGTGGCATCTAGCTGTGCTTCCTGGGAGCTGACCCATTTGGTCAGTTTGCCTACAGTGGCAGACGGCAAAGACTTTGCCATCAGTGGCGGACGACAAAGAACCTGCACTTTGCCATCAGTGGCAGACGGCAAAGAACCTGCCATGTAGTGACGTGTAGATGACATCATACGGCGGACGGCAAAGACACTAGAAATTTTGCCGTCAGCGGCGGACGGCAAAGGCCTGCCGTTAGCCACTTAACGGACTGACAGCGCAATTATTGCCGTCCGCTCTCTTTGCCGTTCGCCGCAGACGGCAAAGGGCCTTTGCCGTCAGCCGCCAGGAAGCAGGCGACAAAGTAGCTGTTTACCGTAGCCTACTTTGCCGGAGCCTTTTGCCGTCCGCGGCTGACTGCAAAGGCCTTTGCCGTCCGCCGTTCATGCCTTTGCCGTCCGCCGTGGCAGACGGCAAAGTAGCTGATTCCTGTAGTGTAAATCATATCATGATCATATTTTGATTTTCCTGATGGAATTGTCCAAGCTTTATTGTGAGCTTGAGATATAAGTTGATATTTCTTATATCGACCATATACCTTTTGTTGGGGTTGCACTCTAAACAAAGATAGCAAATATAGTGTTAGGCCTGACTTAGCTTGCAGTTATAGGAGTGTTTTGACATTAGTGATATATATAACTTCAGGTCCTGATATCACTTTATTATCACCCCTAGGTACGACTAGATTTGTACCCTATCAGGGGTAGTATGACCATATTACTTGTCTTTTTATTGGTATTATATATTTACATTGAACTTCTCATATATGTTTTGGATATATGTAGACTGATATGTATTCTTGAGAGAATGCTCAAGTTGTAAACTGAAGCTAAATTTGGTTGAATCCAAATTTTCCATCTTGAGATGATTTTATGTAGACATTGATGACGAAATCCTCGATATATACTGAGGTGATATAAGGAAATCAAATTTGATATTTCTTTATTAAAACACATAAACAATCATCATTATTCGAGTAATCCTTTTGGAGAAGAAACTCATTTAGTCGGTAGTACCATATGATTTCCGACTATTTCAAGTCATAGAGTGACTTATGAAGTTTTACACAAAACTTGTTGCGATTTGCTTTTGGATTCATAAGTATAAGCCCTTCAGGGACTTCAGTCTAGATTTCCGAAATGAATAACCCATATGAGTATGTAGTTAGTACATCCATTAACTGCATGGACAATATTATTTGTTCTGCCAATGATATTTATTATCGAAACATAATTCCACTCATACCAAGAGGGTATCTTACATCATAATCGATGTCGGGTCTCTGCGTGAACCCTTTTGCTACCAGCCTCACTTTCTCACCACCTCATTGACCTCTCCTATGAATGAGAATTTTTTAGTATTCCATGTGAAAGATACTTATGAGGAGTAGGTATTACTATGGTAAATACCACTCGTTTGTAGAGCGAGTGCTATTCTTCATTTACTTGCTTCCTTTTATGTGAACCAATATGAGTGCAAGAGGCACTCTACCATGGATTTTGGTTCAGGTCCCAAAAGGTTTAGCAATTTGGGAAGAAATATATGTCGACAAATGTAGTCTTTTATGTTATATGATTCTGGTGGAATCAATGAAATTTGTGGAAATGGATCTATTCCTTTCAACTCCTTATGATTTCCTACAACAAGAAAGTCAAGGTGTTCCGATGTCCCAGCATCAAAACTTTTGTGCACAATTATGCCAGGTTTCAAATGATGATCATCCTATGAGGTGTCTCTCAACATGATGTTGAATTACATTTACTAGTTGAGGATGTAATTTTCTCTGTTTTCGCGGAAGCATATGAGAAGTTATATCTCGTGTGGTCACACTCCCCCCCTCTTGCTCTCATTTGGGGAGAAGAGTGGTTTATCAGGTACCTCCACTCTTTCTAACACTTTACTGCAGGAATATAAAATTTACTGACACCTTTGTCATCAGTAAATGTATGTGGTAGATTTGCAATGCGTTGCAAATATATGATTCTCTAAACTTCTAGTTCAGATAGTTTGATTACGTGGATACAAGGATTGATTGTCAATAACATTTCTAATTTATTTCTCGGCATTCTTTGTGGTACTTATCTCCCCCTAATGTCGGGAAATATCCTTATTCCTGATGCAATCAGCATACGAGCTATGAATAATTTTGATTGACGAATAAATTGTTATTCCTCACATAGATCCCTAATTTTCTGTGAGTGCCCATTGATGTATGCTGGAGTGGTGGTATCGGTATGTAACTGAATTATCGCAGATGGGAAATACTTTGTTGATTTCCACGTAGTTACTACAAGGAGAAAGTAGTATGATATGCAGTTGGTATGATTTAGATTATATTTATGGTGTGTAAGGCCGTATGTGTCCAGCGAGAGGCTGGTAAATTACAATTCTACAAGAGTGGTCATGTAATTAATATTAGTATCTTTGATAAGATATCTAGCTAAACCATTCTGGATATGTACATAAAGTACTAAATATAATCAAACATTGCTCTTGAAATGTGTTCAACCATGTTGTCCATATCATGTGTGCAGGATAACTTGCTGTTAGTTTGACAAGCTAAGAAATTAATTTAATAAGATCATGCATGGTAGTGTGTGATAACAGACACACTTGAAATCATTTTATAAATGTTTCTATGAGTACCATAAGGTATCTTAATAAACCCAGATAATGGTTTAGTCTACATATATCTTCTGAATGTGGTCAGGAAAGAATGAGTGGCTCATTTGGAATTTTAAGGTGAGAGTTCCTTAAAATAGATTTCCCCTATGGCATATGTGATGCACATATAATCTGATGACATGGGGAATTTGTAAATTGTTAAGTTGTGACTAATAGAATTGTTAATAATTTTCTAATCATCCCCAAACCAGGATGGATAAGTCTATCAAGACAGACATTTAATTTATGAATTTTTAGAAAATTATTGTGTACGCAACAATACTGAGTATGAATTGAACCATATAGTCAATGTTATTAAATATTGTATCCAAGGGATAGAATATTGGGCATCCTACTACATGTAGTAGTACAAGTATAGGCTAATGGCATTTTGGGATAATTAAGAGATTACCTGATGTCTCTGATATTATTGAGTGCAAATGAGTTTACCATCCTTTTGTTGCACTGGAATTTTGGTCCTCCTTCTGATGAAGATATGGAAGCAATCATTTACCAGAATGTCTTCTGGTTGTAAGTTTGCAAAATTTCAAATTATCCCAATGAGCTTATTTGCCTTTTTAATAAACTTGTGGTGTGGTTTGACTATACGTTTGATGGTTTGGTTATCATAGGTGCCCTATTTGTATAGCCACACATTTGACAAACTTGATAGTTGTCGTTGTGATCACTTGAAAATGATCTCTTCCCTATGAAGAGGTAATTTTGCATTCGGTTGTCTTTTGGGCTCCATTTTACTTTGCATTCCTCATGGATATATTTTATGAGCACTAAGTTGCACAAAATAATAAGTACTAGCAAGAATTCCAAATAATGGAATAGAACCCGTTGGGTGAATATGATGATTTTAAGAAATCCCATGTTTCTCCATCATGGAAAATGGTAATACTATCATATGAGGATGTAAAGTGTATTAAGGGATTTTCAATCGGATGTGCATATTAAAATATTTGATCATTGGATTTCAGCTTGAAGTTGATTAAAGTGACGCTCATTCTGAGCAGCGATAGACTTGAGGTCTTGAAAAACAAATGGGTCACCATTCGTGATGTGCTCATGACAATATGTATCTGTTAAGGGAAATATTCACGGTGAATAAATATTCATCCATTATGTACTTAGTTTGAGGTCTAAGTGAAGTTGGTGACATATAAACTGCATATGAACATACTTAAATAGAGTTATAGTGACACATTTTCCAAAGGTGGAGTTATAGTGGCCACAATGCCATAGATGGATACAATGGCTGATATTATAAATCATCTTAGAATAAGCATTCCCACTATGAAAGTATAACCAAAATCTGATGTGGACATTGCAACAGTGTTTGAGACACTCGCTATAAAATATGGTATCCATCTTGACGGATGGACGACACTATACTTAGAAATAGTGACATAGGTGAGGGAGTCCTGGATAAGGGGGTATCCGGACAGCCGGACTATGTACTTTGGCCGGACTGTTGGACTATGAAGATACAAGATTGAAGACTTCGTCCCGTGTCCGGATGGGACTCTCCTTTGCGTGGACGGCAAGCTTGGCGATTCGGATATGTAGATCTCCTTCTCTGTAACCGACTCTGTGTAACCCTAGACCTCTCCGGTGTCTATATAAACTGGAGGGTTTAGTCTATAGGACAAGAACAATCATAATCATAGGCTAGCTTCTAGGGTTTAGCCTCTACGATCTCGTGGTAGATCAACTCTTGTAATAATCATATCATCAAGATCAATCAAGCAGGAAGTAGGGTATTACCTCCATCGAGAGGGCCCGAACCTGGGTAAACATCATGTCCCCAGCCTCCTGTTACCATTAGCCTTAGACGCACAGTTCGGGACCCCCTACCCGAGATCCGCCAGTTTTGACACCGACATTGGTGCTTTCATTGAGAGTTCCACTATGTCATCGTGATAAGGCTTGATGGCTCCTTCAATCATCTTCAACGACGCAGTCCAAGGGGAGGTTTTCCCTCCCGGACAGATCTTCGTATTCGGCGGCTTCGCACTGCGGGCCAATTCGCTTGGCCATCTGGAGCAGATCGACAGCTACACCCCTGGCCACCAGGTCAGGTTTGGAAACCTAAACTACACTACCGACATCAATGGAGACTTGATCTTCAGCGGATTCGAGCCCATATCAGGTGCACCGGACAGTCCCGACGAGCATGACCTAGATCTGCCATCGGACAACACTCGGGTTATCGCGCCTGCGGCTGCTCCGAGAAACAATCCAGAGCAGACTGTGCCATGCGAGGTTGGGTGGATGGACCCTGCCACGAAGGTAGCACACTCATCGACCTTGGAGCCGAACACTCCTCCCACCTCCTATGAGGTCGGTACCCTCGGACCCTCGGACTCGTCTTCGGCTACAGGATCCGAACCGCGTACGCCCATGCCTATCGAATCCGATTGGGCACTGGTCATGGAGTTCACCTCCGCGGATATCTTTCAGCACTCGGCCTTGGGCGACGTGCTAAACTCATTAAGTTCTCTCTCTCTATGAGGAGACTCTTGGCCGAACTATGTCTGGCTCGAGTTGGAAGCGGACGACGAAGAAATTCGGCACCCACCCACCACCCACTTAATAGCCACGGTCGATGACCTAACCGACGTGCTCGACTTCGACTCCGAAGACATCGACGGTATGGACGACGATGCAGGAGATGAACAGGAATCACCGCCTATCGGGCGCTGGACAGCCACCTCATCATATGACATATATATGGTGGACACCCCCTAAGAAGGCAATGGCGACGAGGCGACGGAGGATAAACCCCCGAAAAAGCAATCTAGGCACCGGCGTCACAGACGCCGCTCCAAGCCCCGCCATGGCAAAAATAGTGATACCGAAACAATAGATGGCAATAGTCCGGATGGTGCCGAAGACGAGAAAAATCCTACCGAGCCAGGCTTCGAGCAAGCCAGACAGGAAGATGGGCAAACTAGCCCTAAGGAACAGGCAACAGATGGGGAATTGGAGGATGATAATTACATGCCTCTCTCCGAAGACGAGGTGAGCCTCGGCGATGACAAATTCATTGTGCTTGAGGATCCCGTCGAGCAGGAGCGCTTCAAGCGTCGGCTTATGGCCACTGCAAAAAGCCTGAAGAAAAAGCAACAACAACTTCAAGCTGATCAAGATCTGCTAACTGATAGATGGACCGAGGTCCTGGCCGCCGAGGAATACGGACTCGAGCGCCCTACAAAAAGTTACCCAAAGCGTAGGTTGCTACCTCAACTCGAGGAGGAGGCATTAAAGCCCACACTACCAGCGTATGATGCGGCTGACCGGCCATCCCATGGCCGAGACAAAGCGGCGTACAAGCCCGAAGTCCAGACCTCGCCCCGTCGCCAAACAAGCAAAAACACACATGCCGAGGGCTACACGAAGGACCTGTAAGATGTATTGGCAAACAAAGCAGGGCAGTAAAGATTGATCTACGGATCGCGGGGGCGCACCACAATACGCAACGATAACCGTCACACCGGATACACTAAACAAAAATCTGGCCGGGCCGAATACAACAGACCAGACTCATTCAAACTACGCCGTGATGTAGCCTGACATAGAGGCGCCGCACACCCCCTATGCTTCACTGACGAAGTAATGGATCATGAATTCCCAGAAGGGTTTAAACCCGTAAACATTGAATCATATGATGGTACTACAGACCCCGCGGTATGGATTGATGATTTTCTCCTACACATTCACATGGCCAGCAGAGATGATCTACACGCCATCAAGTACCTCCCACTAAAGCTCAAGGGACCAGTCCGACATTGGCTGAATAGCTTGCCAACAAACTCCATCGGTAGCTGGGAAAACCTGGAAGACGCATTCCTCGACAACTTCCAAGGCACTTATGTGCGACTGCCGGTGATTCATCAGACCAAAAAACTCCGATGATTCATATGCCAGAGATAGCAACGGCAAGCCATGACACAATAGACACAAGCCCGGAACATTGGTGACAATGCCGAAGACACGACAGTCAACGCCGGATTCAGAGGCTCGAAACGCAGTCAGCAGAAAAATCCATTCAAAAGAAACAATACGGGCTCGTCTAGTTTGGACCGCATACTCGATCACTCATGTCAAATTGACGGCGCCCCCGATAAACCAGCCAACCACACTAACAAAGAATGATGGGTCTTTAAATAGGCCGGCAAGTTAAATGCCGAATACAGGGACAAGGGGCTGCATAATGATGACAATGAGGAGCCCCAACCGCCGAACATAGGAGAACAGAAGAAATTCCCTCCCCAGGTGAAAACGGTGAATATGATATACGCAACCCATATTCCCAAGAGGGGACGGAAGCGTGCACTACTGGACGTCTATGCGATGGAGCCAGTCGCCCCAAAGTTCAACCCATGGTCTTCCTGTCCGATCACCTTCGATCGCAGGGACCATCCTACCAGTATCCGTCATGGCGGTTCGGTCGCATTGGTCCTCGACCCAATCATTGACGGATTCCACCTTACACGAGTCCTCATGGACAGCGGCAGTAGTCTTAACCTGATATATCAAGACACTGTCCGCAAAATGGGGATCGACCCGTCAAGAATCAGCCAAAGTAATACAACATTTAAAGGAGTAATACTAGGTGTCGAGGCCCGCTGCACAGGCTCTCTAACACTAGAGGTTGTATTTGGTTCTCCCAACAACTTCAGAAGCGAAGAACTAATCTTCGACATCGCTCCATTCAAAAGCGGCTATCACGCACTACTTGGGAGAATGGCCTTTGCTCGATTCAACACTGTACAACACTATGCCTATCTCAAGCTTAAGATTCCCGGTCCACGTGGCGTCATCACAGTTAGCGGAAGTACCGAGCGCTCCCTACGTGCGGAAGAATATGTGGCGGCTCTAGCAGCCGAACACTAAGCGGCCCTCCAACCAGAATTGGTCGTCGGGACCACGGACACGGTTAGATGAGTCCTGCGCCCCACAACGTGCAAAAACCTCAGATGAACCTGAGCTTGGGTTGATATACCCCCGTAGGTGGTGCTAGGGGCTGCTCACAAGAAAAAACCCATAGTTCGGCTCGATCCTATTAATATAATAGCATATTACATTCTAATGGTTTGTTTAGATAAACCACTTCGTGGCACGAATTTTTTCACCAAGGTTTGTTTTCCTTTCTATAGATGCTCATCGTGCTACACCCTTACAGAATACGGCACAACGGAGATAAAGGCGCAGACGTGCAGCAGGACCCCGCTCAAAGGTTTCTTTTTTAGATTAAGAACCTGCGTAAACCTTTCTACTATCTCTTATTGCTTCATACCCTCTGGATACTTAACGGAAGGGGATACTGGCGTTCTTGACATTTTGTCACGCCAGATTAATGCATGTATCTGGACACACAGGGCTCATTATCGAGGGCGTTACTCAGCCCAGTATATGTCATAAAGTCCGAATACCTTAGGGAGTGTTCGACGTTGCGAGTTTGGCCTTATATGCATCAGCTCCGAATCATGTCTTTGGTCAAATGTTGGGTTTGCCCGGCTCCCGTGTTTTGCTGCCTTACATTCCGCTCTATCGGCTAAGGCGGCACCGAGAGAACTGATACGTCTCCGTCGTATCTACTTTTCCAAACACTTCTGCCCTTGTTTTGGACTCTAACTTGTATGATTTGAATGGAACTAACCTGGACTGACGCTGTTTTCGGCAGAACTGCCATGGTGTTGTTTTTTGTGCAGAAAATAGAAATCCTCGGAATGTCCTGAACTCCACGGAACACCTTAGAAAAAATAAAGAAAAATCCTTGCAAAAGATGAAGACCAGGGGGCCCACACCCTGCTCACGAGGGTGGGGGGCGCGCCCCCTACCTCGTGGGCCCCCTGGTGGCCCTCCGATGCCAACTCCAACTCCATATATTGGCTTTCGGGGAGAAAAAAATCAGAGAGAAGAAATCATCGCGTTTTACGATATGGAGCCGCCGCCAAGCCCTAATCTCTCTCGGGAGGGCTGATCTGGAGTCCGTTTGGGGCTCCGAAGAGGGGGATTCGTCGCCGTCGTCATGATCAACCATCCTTCATCACCAACTTCATGATGCTCACCGCCGTGCATGAGTAATTCCATCGTAGGCTTGTTGGATGGTGATGGGTTGGATGAGATTTATCATGTAATCGAGTTAGTTTTGTTAGGGTTTGATCCCTAGTATCCACTATGTTCTGAGATTGATGTTGCTATGACTTTGCTATGCTTAATGCTTGTCACTAGGGCTGGAGTGCCATGATTTCAGATCTGAACCTATTATGTTTTCATGAATATATGTGTGTTCTAGATCCTATCTTGCAAGTCTATAGTCACCTACTATGTGTTATGATCCGGCAACCCCGAAGTGACAATAATCGGGACCACTCCCGGTGATGACCATAGTTTGAGGAGTTCATGTATTCACTATGTGCTAATGCTTTGTTCCGGTTCTCTATTAAAAGGAGGCCTTAATATCCCTTAGTTTTCAATAGGACCCCGCTGCCACGGGAGGGTAGGACAAAAGATGTCATGCAAGTTCTTTTCCATAAGCACGTATGACTATATACGGAATACATGCCTACATTACATTGATGAACTGAAGCTAGTTCTGTGTCACCCTATGTTATGACTGCTACATGATGAACCACATCCGGCATAATTATCCAACGCTAATCCGGTGCCTACGAGTTTTCCATATACTGGTTTACGCTTATTTACTTTTCCGCTGCTACTGTTACAATCACTACAAAATACCAAAAACATTACTTTTATTGTCTTTACTTTTGTTACCGTTACCACTACTATCATATTACTTTGCTACTAAACACTTTGCTGCAGATACTAAGTTTCTAGGTGTGGTTCAATTGACAACTCAGCTGCTAATACTTGAGAATATTCTTTGGCTCCCCTTGTGTCGAATCAATAAATTTGGGTTGAATACTCTACCCTTGAAAACTGTTGCGATCCCCTATACTTGTGGGTTATCAAGACTAATTTCTGGCGCCGTTGCCGGGGAGCATAGCTCTATTCTTTGAGTCACTTGGGATTTATATCTGCTGGACACTATGAAGAACTTGAAAGATGATCGAACTACTATTTTGCCCTCAACTACGAGGGGAGGTAAGGGATTGCCATCTAGCCTTGCAGTAGATTCTCCTTCTGTTATGAGTAAGTTTGCGACACCTAAACCTACTACTGCTATTGATTCTGATATGTTGCATGTTATTGATGATGCCACTTCTGCTATGCATGATACTTATGATGAAACTACTTCTATGCTTGATACTACTGTGCCACTTGGTGAATATATTGATGAGCAAATTGCTAGGTCTAGAGAAAGAGAAATTATTGAACCTGAACACGATGATGTTAGTGACGATGAACCTATGCCCGCCATTCCCGAGGGTTATCTTTTTGATGCTGAATCTTCTGCAGCTATTTTCGCTTGCCAGGATAGATATGAACTTAAGAGGTTGCTAGTTAAATGGAGTAAAGAATCTCTTAGAGATAGAATGAGACCCAACCCTGCGTTTGCTACTTCACCTATCTGTGTTCCCGATAAGGACTATTATGATTTTTCTGTTGATCCAGATATAATTACTTTGATTGAATCTGATCCTTTTTATGGCTATGAATCTGAAACTGTTGTGGCACATCTTACTAAGTTAAATGATATAGCTGCCCTGTTTACTAATAATGAGAGATCGCGCTACCTTTACTTACTTAAGATATTTCCGTTCTCATTAAAGGGTGATGCTAAGATATGGTATAACTCTCTTGATCCTGGTTGTGTGCAAAGTCCCCAGGATATGATTTATTACTTCTCTGCTAAATATTTCCCCGCTCATAAGAAACAAGCTGCTTTGCGGGAAATATAAAATTTTGTGCAAATTGAAGAAGAGAGTCTCCCTCAAGCTTGGGGGAGGCTTCTCAAGTTACTTAATGCTTTGCTTGATCATCCTCTTAAGAAACCTGAAATATTTGATATCTTTTATAATGGACTAATTGATGCTTCCAGAGATTACGTGGATAGTTTTGCTGGTTCTCTTTTCAGGGAAAGAACAGCGGATGACGCTGAAATTCTTTTGAATAATATGTTGGCAAATTAAAATAATTGGGCACCTCCCGAGCTACCTTCTGAGCCAGTTCCTGAGCCAATTACTGAGCCTATTCCTAAACCAACTCCAAAGAAGAGAGGTGTTCTATTTCTCAGTTCCGAAGATATGCAAGAGGCAAAGAAATCTATGAAAGAGAAAGGTATTAAAGCCGAAGATGTTAAGAATTTACCTCCTATTGAAGAAATACATGGTCTTAATTTACCGCCTGTTGAAGCAGTATATGATCTCAATTACTTACTTAATGAAGAACCTCCCGATATCCCGACACAGGTAGTAAAGGTAAATTCTCTCTATAGATATGATAAAGCTGAAATCCCTCCTACTAAAATTGCTAGTCAGTGCTTGGATGAGTTTGATGACTTTATGTTTAAGCAAGACGACTTTAATGCTTATTTTGGTAGACAATTAAAACAGAATACCTTTACGATAAAGCGCTTGGGTGATTATATGGCTGATATTAGAGGTGAACTTAAACTTGTTAGCAAGCATGCTTCTATGGTTACCACTCAACTAGAACAAGTACTTAAAGCTCAGAGAGAAGTGCTTGATGAAATGAATAGTAAGAAAAATGATTATGCTGTTAGAGTAGCTACTAGAACTGGTAGAATGACTCAGGAACCTTTGTATCCTGAAGGCCACCCTAAGAGAATCGAGCAAGATTCTCAGAGAAACAATATTGATATACCTAGTTCTTCTAAAAGGAAGAAAAAGAAAAATGATAGGACTTTGCAAACTTCTAGTGAACCTGTCGCTGAGTCACCCGTGAATCTGAATGATATCTCTATTTCTGATGCTGAAACTCAATCAGGTGATGAGCATGAACCTAGTGATAATGCTAATGATAATGTTCATGTCGATGCTCAACCTAGTAATGATAATGATGTAGAAGTTGAACCTGCTGTTGATCTTGATAACCCACAATCAAAGAATCAACATTATGATAAAAGAGATTTTGTTGCTAGGAAACATGGTAAAGAAAGGGAACCATGGGTTCAAAAACTCATGCCTTTTCCTCCGAAACCATCCAAGAAGAAGGATGATGAGGATTTTGAGCGCTTTGCTGAAATGATTAGACCCATCTTTTTGCGTATGTGATTAACTGATGTGCTCAAAACAAATCCTTATGCTAAGTATATGAAAGATATTATTACTAATAAAAGAAAGATAACTGAAGCTGAAATTTCCACCATGCTTGCTAATTATACTTTTAAGGGTGGAATACCAAAGAAACTTGGAGATCCCGGAGTGCCTACTATACCATGCTCCATTAAAAGAAGTTATGTTAAAACTGCTTTATGTGATCTTGGAGCCGGTGTTAGTGTCATGCCTCTCTCTTTATATCATAGACTTGACTTGAATAAGTTGACACCTACTGAAATATCTTTGCAAATGGCTGATAAATCAACTGCTATACCTGTCGGTATTTGTGAGGATGAGCCTGTTCTAGTTGCAAACGTTACTATTTTAACTGACTTTGTTATTCTCGATATTCCCGAGGATGATAGTATGTCTATTATTCTTGGAAGAACTTTCCTTAATACTGCAGGGGCCGTTATTGATTGCACCAAAGGCAATGTCACTTTTCATGTTAATGGCAATGAGCACACGGTGCATTTTCCGAGGAAACAACCTCAAGTTTATAGTATCAGCTCTATTGGAAAAGTTCCATCGATTATATTTGGAGGTTTCGAATTTCCTCTCCCTACTGTCAAGAAAAAGTATGATATTCTTATTGTTGGGGATTTTCATATCCCCGTTGAGGTAACTTAGTGTTATTCAAAATTTCTCCAGTTCCATGATTATTGGAATGAGTTTGTTAACAAGACTTGATCAACCTTGTTAGTGGATTCTTTTTGATGATCACGAGATGAATGAAACTAGAAGCACAACTTTCTGGACCCTCTTTATATTTTCTGTTATTTAGTAGAAATAAAGTAAAATAATATTTTTTTGTCTGTTTCCTGACTTATCCGTGCAATATAAAAATATCCCAAAAATAAAAGTCCTCAGAATTCCATGGCAATTTAATATGATTTTTGCGGGAATATTTGAGAATTTACTGTGCAAAAATTACCACGGGGGGAGCTGCTACCTGGCCACGAGGGTGGAGGGCGCGCCCTACCCCCTGGGCGCGCCCCCTGCCTCGTGGGCCCACGGTGGCCCTCCTCCACTTATTCCTGCACCCGTCTTCTACCTCTGCCTCACACAAACATGAAAAACCAACTCAAGCACGAGTTCCAGCCCCCATTGCTGTGATTTTCGATCTGCTTGCTCAAAGCACCTCTCGCAAAACTGTTTGGGGATATTGTTCCTTGGTATGTGACTCCTCCATTGGTCCAATTAGTTTTTGTTCTAGTGCTTTATTCTTTGCAAATTTGTGCTGCATAGGTGACCATGTTCTTGAGCTTGCATGTCAAATTTATATGGTTCCAAGTAGTTTCAATGCTCTATATAGGCCCTAGGCACTTGTGGGAGTTGTTGCTATCAATTTTATTGAAGTTGGTTCACTTTTATTTGAAGTTACTAAAAATTTCAGAAATTTTTCAGAGGAAACATATGTTTAGGAGGATGTTCCTAGGTGGTCCTTCAAGGAAGCAAGGCCCTAGGCTTGCAATACGTGATGCTGACGAGGAACCACCAAGAGACGCTCTTGTGAGGCCCTGTGAATGACCGTCGGAAAATTTTATGAATCAAGTGGGAATCAAAGAAGAATTTAGCGCATATTTGAGCAACACCGGTCTTGAGGACTTTGAAGCTGACAAATTCCCCCAGTACCATGATCTCAGAAGTTCATTTGTGAGGAGGTTTGAGTTTTCAACTTCGCGAAATTCTCTTACAGTCATGTTTGACCTTTATGACAAATCCTATAGTACTGACTTAGAGGATTTCACTTCTGCTTGCAAACTTCCATCATGGGGTAATGTCAGGGATCCCCCTAAATCTGAATATAGAGACTTTCTTGCTAGAATAACTGTGGGGGAATCTAGAGATAAAACACAAGCCACTTTAGGGAGCATTCACTTTACTGCTATACATTATTTTGCTCTCTTTATAGGTAGATGTATAAATGCTAAGGATGAAGCATGTCACATGTGTGTCCCTGATCTCAGTATTCTCAGGAGTGCTGTGTTAGGAGACCAATCTTATCATTTGGGAGCCATTGTAGCTCGCAGGTTGCATCATAATAGACACAACGGAGATTTCTTTGGAGGAATTTATGCAACCCACTTAGCTAATTTTCTTGAGGTAGACATTCGTGAGGGTGACATGGAGTTACCCCCTTCTTATTTAGATTTCGATTCTATGGTTTAGCACCATTTTGTTGAGAGGACTGAACCACCTCTCCAGTATCGACTAATCTTTGACAGACATCGTGTAGTCCATATTGCTCTTCCTGCTCCTGCTTTCTTTGATTCACAGGCAAAAGGAAGATATATTATTACCATAGAGGAGGCAGATGAGTACGAAAGGAGAGTGGAGGCTGCTCGACTCCACATACAGCTTAGGCGGCGATAGCCGCTGCCTCACAGTATGACCCCAACTTCACCTACGGATATCCGCCAGGCCATCCCTGGCAATAGACCAACTTAGGCCAAAAGCCTAAGCTTGGGGGAGTACGTATTTCCCACCGATATTACATTTATGTTCACACACACACTCATTGCTAGACGTCGGTGCTCATAATTTTTCATTGTGTCATCCATGCTAGTTTAAATTTCTTTTTCTGCTTTCTTCTTGTGTGTTTGATAAACTTTAAGAAAAATCAAAAAAATTAGTGAGTTTACTTTTCATGCTTGTAGTAGAATTAAAAAGAAAACCCAAAAATATTTCCCGTTCTTCTTTTACTTGTTGGGAGCTTTCCCGTGTAAATAGTTTTATTTCTTTTCCTTTCTTTGGGGGTCGAGAAGACCATATTAAAAATGCTTAGTGGCTCTTATATGCATGATTGTTCATTCAAACTTAGAGCCCATATTACTTGTCTTCTCTCTTGAGTTGAATGCTTGCAGATTGCAGCTTAGTCCAATGCACGTGCACTCTTATTATTATACACATCGTTCGGTCGTGCAAGTGAAAGGCAATAATGATGATATATGATGGACTTATTGAGGAGAGAAAAGCTGGTACGAACTCGACCTCTTTTGTTTTTGTAAATATGATGATTCATCGTTCTTGATTCAGCTATTATGAAGTAAACATATTTGCAATGACATTTAGAGATTATAGTTGCTTGTGCCATGCTTGATTAGCTATGAGTTATAATAGTTTACCTTGCGTGCCAACATGCTATTAGAATGATTGTGATGTGGTATGATGAGGTGGTATCCTCCTTTAAATGTATTGAGTGACTCGACTTGGCACATGTTCACGCATGTAGTTGCATCAAATCAACATAGCCTTCACGATATTTATGTTCATGGTGGATTATATCCTACTCATGCTTGTACTCGGTGTGAATTAATTTTAATGCATGTTTACGACCGTTGTCGCTCTCTCAGTTGGTCGCTTCCCAGTCTTTTGCTAGCCTTCACCTGTACTAAGCGGGAATACTTCTTGTGCATCCAAACTCCTTAAACCCCAAAGTTACCCCATATGAGTCCACTATACCTACCTATATGCGGTATTTACCTGCCGTTCCAAGTAAATTTGTATGTGCCAAACTCTAAACCTTCAAATAAACATTCTGTTTTGCATGCTTGAATAGCTCATATGTCAACTAGAGCTGCCCTTATCTTCCGTGTTAGGCGGGTTATTCTCAAGAGGAGTGGACTCCGCTCCTCATTCACGAGAAAATGGCTGGTATCCGGGATGCCCAGTCCCATGCTTCGTGCAAACTAAATCAAAATAACTGCAAACAAAACTCCCCTTGGGACCCGTTGAATGTTGGAGGCACTCGTTGTTTCGAGCAAGCCATGGATTGATGCTTGTGGAGGAAGGGGAGTATAAACTTTACCATTCTGTTTGGGAACCGCCTATAATATGTTTAGCATGGAAGATATCGTCGCCTTTTAGTTGTTATGTTGACAATGAAAGTATGCCGCTCAAAATATAATTTATCTCTATTTCAAAACAGAGCTTTGGTACCTCTACAAATCCCTGCTTCCCTCTGTGAAGGGGCTATCTATTTACTTTTATGTTGAGTCATCACCCCTTCTTTTTAAAAAGCACCCGCTGGAGAGCACACTGTCATTTGCATTCATTATTATTGGTTTATATTGGGTATGACTTGACTGGATCTCTTTTACCATGAATTACAATGTTTAGTCAGTCCTTGATCTTTAAAGGTGCTCTGCATTTATGTTTTGCGGTCTCAGAAAGGGCTAGTGAGATACCATTTTGTTATATCATGTTATGATTATTTTGAGAAAGTGTTGTCATCCGAGTTTTGCTATTATGGCTCGCTAGCTGATTATGCTATTGATATGAGCAATGGTGAGACCTACGTGTCATTGTGAGTATGGTTAGTTCATAATAATTGCTGAGACTTGAATGCTGGCTTTTCATGTTTACAACAACAAGAGCAAACAGAGTTTGTATAAGTTTTTCTTTTTCTCTTTCAGTTTGTCAACTGAATTGCTTGAGGACAAGCAAGGGTTTAAGCTTGGGGGAGTTGATACGTCTCTATCGTATCTACTTTTCCAAACACTTTTGCCCTTGTTTTGGACTCTAACTTGTATGATTTGAATGGAACTAATCTGGACTGACGCTGTTTTTAGCAGAACTAACATGGTGTTGTTTTTTGTGCAGAAAATAAAAATCCTCGGAATGTCCTGAAACTCCATGGAACACCTTAGAAAAGATAAAGAAAAATCCTCGCAAAAGATGAAGACCAGGGGGCACACACCCTGCTCACGAGGGTGGGGGGCGCGCCCCCCTGGGCGCGCCCCCATACCTCGTGGGCCCCCTAGTGGCCCTCCGACGCCAACTCCAACTCCATATATTGGCTTTCAGGGAGAAAAAAAATTAGAGAGAAGCAATCATCGCGTTTTACGATATGGAACTGCCGCCAAGCCCTAATCTCTCTCGGGAGGGCTGATCTGGAGTCCGTTCGGGGCTCCGGAGAGGGGGATTCGTCGCCGTCGTCATCATCAACCATCCTCCATCACCAATTTCATGATGCTCACCACTGTGCGTGAGTAATTCCATTGTAGGCTTGCTGGACGGTGATGGGTTGGATGAGATTTATCATGTAATCGAGTTAGTTTTGTTAGGGTTTGATCCCTAGTATCCACTATGTTCTGAGATTGATGTTGCTATGACTTTGCTATGCTTAATGCTTGTCACTAGGGCCCGAGTGCCATGATTTCAGATCTGAACCTATTATGTTTTCATGAATATATGTGTGTTCTAGATCCTATCTTGCAAGTCTATAGTCACCTACTATGTGTTATGATCCGGCAACCCCGAAGTGACAATAATCGGGACCACTCCCGGTGATGACCATAGTTTGAGGAGTTCATGTATTCACTATGTGCTAATGCTTTGTTCCGGTTCTCTATTAAAAGGAGGCCTTAATATCCCTTAGTTTCCAATAGGACCCCGCTGCCACGGGAGGGTAGGACAAAAGATGTCATGCAAGTTCTTTTCCATAAGCACGTATGACTATATACGGAATACATGCCCACATTACATTGATGAACTGGAGCTAGTTCTGTATCACCCTATGTTATGACTGCTACATGATGAACCACATCCGGCATAATTATCCATCGCAAATCCGGTGCCTACGAGTTTTCCATATACCGGTTTACGCTTATTTACTTTTCCGCTGCTACTGTTACAATCACTACAAAATACCAAAACATTACTTTTATTGTCTTTACTTTTGTTACCGTTACCACTACTATCATATTACTTTGCTACTAAACACTTTGCTGTAGATACTAAGTTTCCAGGTGTGGTTGAATTGACAACTCAGCTGCTAATACTTGAGAATATTCTTTGGCTCCCCTTGTGTCGAATCAATAAATTTGGGTTGAATACTCTACCCTCGAAAACTGTTGCGATCCCCTATACTTGTGGGTTATCAAGAACTACTGCGATTGTGCCCTGGTTCATCTGGGTGAGCACCTCAGTAGAGAAAGCTGAAAACTGACTATCATGATATAGCGAGAGACTGGTCAACCACTCGATGACTTAGCGGAATCTTCGCGATTCCTCCGCATTAACGAAGGACCAGTTTCCTGGTCACGTATGTACGTGCATCGTATTCAGATGAACGCGAATATACCAGTGGCTATATAGTAGCCCCACTGTGAAACTCCTATGGCTAAGTGAAAGTGTTAAAGCTATATAGTCCGATTGCCTGGTTCGCTGCGCTATCACCTCCTTAATGGACCAAGACGTTGGATCAAGTGCGATTACACGCTTTTTCGAACACCCCCGCATTATATGTGTGGGGGCGGAAGCAGGCGACTGCTAACTTTCAGGTTATATACATACATAAACGGCCGCACAGGAGGCACTACAATACTTTCAGGCAAAAGTATAAACACAGCCTTTATAATCAATATCGCATTGTTTTTACAATTCAGACACATATCACTCACACATGACACTCTTCGAGCACTGCGCCTCCATTAAGCAGGATCCTTCTAGGACTTCGGAAAAATAGTGCTCGACAGGGTCCTGGCCTCCCGCCGGACCCCGGGTCGCAATAGCAGTGGCCTCCATACCTGCCCAGTATGTCTTGACACGGGCCAGAGCCATCCGCGCACCCTCTATGCACGTGGACCTCTTCACGGCGTTGATATGCGAAACAACACCAAGGAACTATTGTACTAAACCAAAACAACTGGCCGACCTTGGTCCCCTCGGCCAAAGATGATCCCCGACAGATCGCATGGCAAGTCCGGATAACCTATGGAGCTCGGCCCACTCGGCCATTTGTTCGTTCAGCAGCAGCGGACGCTTTGGAGCACTGAATTGCGACCATAACAATTGTTCTATCTCTTGATCTTCCTGATCCTTGAAATACTCAGTCACAGCAACAACACTCTTGGCCAAGTCTAGGTATGCGTCCTCAGCACTCCATAATTGATCCAGAGGGGCATACTTCGGATCTTCAAACTTTGTCCGCAATAGAAAGGGCTTCCCAGCCGTGATATCTCTGGCTTGACGAAGCTCCTCCTTTGCCGCTCTGATCTCAGAGCGAGTCTCCTTCGCTGCTTCCAAGGCCTTACTCAGGTCAGCCGTTTTCACTTGATTTTCCTTTTCAAGGAGCTCATAACGGGCGGCGGCATCCTTAAGCTCAACAACCATCGTGGCTATCTTTTCTTTGCTCTGGCGATGAGCAGCCATTTCGGCTCTCAACTCCTCGGCCGCCTTTAGGGCCGCCGCATCACTTATCCTAGCTTGCTCCTTGGCTAGGGCAGGCTCTGCCCTAAGGGTTTCCATGGCAGCAGCTCCGTCTGCAGTCACAGCGTATTATAGATACTAGCATCATGCTCCTCTTAATACTTGCTGACAAAGCCAAAATACTTACCATGGGCCTTGTCAAGCCGCTTGTTCACAAGTGCGATGTCAGCATCTGCCACATCAAGTTGCCGCTTTAGTTCAGCAAAATCAGCAGTCCGGTCAGCCGCCTGTACATAAAAGCTGTACAGTTATTTACCTGGGATTATGATTCTCTATTTGCCACCTCTGGATGACAACCAGAGTCTCAGAGGCTACTATCTACACAGAGCACACCTAGCATGTGCGGTACAACTGAAAATATACATAGTATTTTATATATACCTCAAAACCTTTGAGCAGGCTCGTAAAAGCTTCATCTAGTCCACTTTTGGCGGATGAAATCCAGGCAAACACTGTGCCCATCAAGGTACGATGCGCCTCTGGGATAGCCGCTTGCTCCAGAAGACCCATCAGTATGTCCGGCTGCATGCCGGACATGCCCGGACTCTTCCTATCACTCTCCTTGGGAGCCGAACACTCCGGGCTTCGGGCGACCGAAGTATTAACTTCTGGCCTATGTGGATCGGGAGAAATCCTCCTTGACGACACCTCGGGGTCGTCTGCCCCATGGGGCGGGTCGGTGAGGGGAGGCGTTTCGCTCTCCATCATCTCCGGAAGAAGATCCCCTGAAGATGAGCTCTGTTGAGAAGGGCTCCGAGCCAGACTGCAAGAGATAAGTCTCGGTTATTGTACTCAGGGCTAAAACAAGACATATTTCCTAAAGTGCTTTTGATTCACTTACGGCTCGGTGGAGGGCTGGCCCTCTTGTGGGCGTTGCACGGTAAGGACGCCCTCTGGAGCAGGCCCCCCTGGCAAAGGTTTCTTCCTTTGTTTAGGAGCCTTCACTTCTAAGTTTTCGGAGGCAGGCCATTTATTCCCGTGAGGGGAGGGGATGTTAGATTCATCTCCCCGATCATCCTCCTTCTTGGAGACATCAATTCCCCCGGTCTGGATGTACAATGCGTGAAGCCCGCCTTCGGCTTCTCTATTCCTCTCCTCATCCTCTCTTGATGGTACCTGATATGGTGCGCGCTCAAGCATCCTGACCAATAAAGGATCCGGCGAGCCTTCGGGAAGAGGGCCGAACACCTAATCCCCTATAGCCAGTCCTGGCCAAGGGTAGCTTTCAGAATAAAGCTATAATAAACATAAAACAGAGTGTTCGGTTGGGGAGTTACTTACTTGGGTATCCGGACGATTACAGTTCAAGCCCGCAACCTCGGTGGTGTCCGGACACTTTATTCATGGTGCGAAGAACATTTTGTACACCCCTTCGAGCGTCACACCGAAGAAGTGCTGAATAGTTCGCGGTCCCTCTGGGTTGAATTCCCACATCCGGAGAGGTCGACGTTTGCACGGCAGGATCCGACGAACTAGCATTACTTGAATTATTTTGACGAGGCTGATATCTGTAATGCCCCGGATTCGATGCGCCAGGTGTCTGCCAGTTATTCGTCGTTGTTTACCATGTCATTTGCTTGCGTGTTGCATTTCGTCATGTCATCATGTGCATTGCATTGCATACGTGTTCGTCTCATGCATCCGAGCTTTTTCCCCATTGTCCGTTTTGCAATCCGGCGCTCCTATGCCCTCCGGCGTTCCCCTTTCGTCTCTCATTGTGTGCGGGTGTTAAACTTTCTCGGAATGGCCCGAGTCTTGCCAAGTGGCCTTGGTATACCACCGGTAGACCGCCTGTCAAGTTTCGTGCCATTTGGAGGTCGTTTGGTACTCCAACGGTTAACCGGGTAACCGTAAAGCCCCTTTCTCTTTGCAGCCCAACACCCCTTCCAAAGTGGCCCAAAACCCATCCAACTCCCCTCCATGCTCTCGGTTGTTCGATCACGATCGCGTGGCCGAAAACCGCACCTCATTTGGACTCTCCTAGCTCCTTCTACCTATAAATATGCCCTCTCCCCCGAAATTCCGGATCATTTTCCCCCTAACCCTAGCTGATTCGTCCCCGCCGCCACCAGACATGTCTGGCCGCAGCCGGACACGTCCGGGTCACCCCTCCGCTGCCACGTGGCGCGCCGCCATTCGCCGAGCCCCGCGCCCACTTCCCCGCGCCGCCGCGGCCCGCGGAGCCCATCCGGGG